>NC_137802.1:22520844-22683344 GCF_963383645.1 Muscardinus avellanarius | reverse complement strand
AGGGCTTGCCCTTGCTGCCTGCACCCTCCCACCCCGTGTGGCCTGCACTGCTGTCCAGCGTCCCTGTCAGACCACGTGGTCAGGGACCTAGTGTGATGCTTCTTTACCCCTAGCCCGCAGCACCAGGCCAGTCCGAGCCAGCCACAGTCAGTCCAAGAGGGACCCTCAGTGCGGCTAGGAGCCCTGACCCCTTTCTTCTGTGTTGGAGACAAACATCGTAACCCAAGGTTCCAGTTGTCTTCCAGTGCCTCTTCCTTTCCTGAAGATTCACAAAACCACGTTGGCAAACACGTATTGCTTTATTTAGTGTTTTTCTGGATTGCAAAAGTGTCAGCAATGGGCTGAGACCCTCAGAGGACACAGGCAGCTGGGCAGTCTCCTGGCCCTCTGGGGGGAGAGGACATGGCAACAAGAGGTAATAAAGCCCCTGCAGCCCCTCCCAAGGCCATCCCTTTCCCTGCATTCCCAGGCTGAGCAGGGGCCAGTAAAGACCCTACATCCTGGAATTGGGTCCAAATTGTGTGGGAAGGGCTTGTCTCCTAAGGCATGGATTTAGGCAGAAGTGTTCCTCCCACTTGGTGGCCCCTGAGGGTGATTGCTGGTTGGGGTGCCAGGTGGACACTTCAGCCATGGCCCATGTTTTACAGGGCTCCCTGTTCCTGGAAGACACAATGACGTGTGCTGAGGATGGGGCTACAGTCCTGGTTTTGCCCCAACCTGCTGTATAACCTTGAGCAAGTGGTTTCCCCTCTTTGGGCTTCAGTCTTCAGTTCCGTAACCAGAGGGGGTAGGATGAGACACCCAGGGTCTCACACATACTTAGCATGAGCTCTACCACTGAGCTACATCCCAGACCCTAAAAGAGCATTCTTTTTTTTTTTTTTTTCTTTTGCGGGTCTGGGGATGGAACCCAGGGGCATTCGACCTTCGAGCTACACCCCATGCCCTATTTATTATTATTTATTTTGAAACCGGGTCTCTGAGTTGCAAAGGGCCTAAGTAGCTGAGGCTGTCCGCGAACCGTGATCCTCCAGTCTCAGCCTCCCAAATGCTGGGATCATAAGCGTGCGCCGCCACGCCCGGCTCTAAAAGAGGATTCTTAAGGCGGAGGGAGGAAGTGGACAAGGTTGGCCTCAGCCTCCAGGTGGAGGTCGGAGTGGACCGCAAAAGATACGTGTAGGTGGGCCGCAGGCAAGCGGACGAGGTGCCAAGGGAACGAGGAGGGGTGGCCTGTCCAGGGAAGAGGGCCAGTGCCCGGGCCCAGCCGCTCAGCTACACTCCTTGTCCTCTTCGAGTCAGGGAAAACACACCCAGTGTGTCTTGGGTAAGAAAATGGCTTTTTGTAAAAAAAGTTTCCTATAAAGCATCAAAAATTTTCAGAGAAAGCTTCAAAAATTCCCTTCTTTCACATGTTTGGCATCAGCATCGGGGCTGGCACGACTTGCCCTGGCCCTGGTTTTCCTATTGCTGCTGCCGGCCTGGCCCACACCTGGTGGCTCCCTGGCCCTGCTCTTCCCTCAAGGGCAGGCTGAACAGGAGGCGGGGGTTGCAGGTGGGCTCTGTGGTGTCCCTGGGTCCCTGTGTGGAAGCTCAAGTCTTTGGTAACTGGGAAGGGGAGGAGGGGGTAAGCAAAGCACTGAGAGTTGGAAGTCCAAAAGCCATCTTCATCACCGAGAATTCAGCCTCGGGGCCACCTGTGGGGCAAGAGGGAGAAGTCCAAGTAGTAATCAGGAAGCAGATGGCCGGTCCTTGTAGTGTCCAGTTAAATACAGGCAGCAGTTGACTGAGGGATGCCGTGGCCTCAGTCCTGGAGGCTCTGATCCAATTCTGGTTGGAATATCTGCTGCCCTGGCCAGAGTGGGCCTCTCCTCCCACCTAACACACCCCAGTCACCCTGGATCTTCCCTGTACATCTATGTGGCTATCTTTTTTTTTTTTTTTTTTTTTTTTTTTGGTGCCAGGGATTGAACCCAGGGGCATTCTACCACTGAGCTACATTCCCAGTCCTATTTTATTTTTTATTTGGAAATAGGGTCAAACTAAGTTGCTGAGGGCCTTGCTAAACTGTTGAGGCTCAGCTGGGCATGTTGGCACACACCTGTAATCCCAGTACTTGGGAGGCTGAGAGGAGGATGGCAGGTTCGAGGACAGTCTCTGCAAGTAGTGAGACTGTCAGCAATACAATGAGACCCTGCTTCAAAATAAAAATAAAAAATAGAGCTGGGGATATAGTTCAGAGATAGAATGCCCCTGGACTCAAACTCCAGTACCATACACAAATTTTTGCTGAGGCTGAACTTACAATCCTTCCATCTCAGCCTCCCAAGTACTGAGATTAGAGGTGTGTGCCACCAGGTCCAGATCACTCGGCCAGGTTTATGACTTTCTGCATCACAGAGCTCAAATGCCCCTCATTTTGGTCCTTGTGTGCGGGCCATGGGATGAAGATGATAGGGTGCCAGGTTCTGCCAAGGACGGCTTGGCCAGCGGAGGCTCTACCCCAGCCCTGGGGCTCTCAGAAGGGAGGGAGGGGAGTGCTGCCCACCCCACTCACCACAGCCAGGTGCCCATTCTTGGCCTTCGTGATAAGCAGCTCTGAGCCAGGTGTGAAGTCAATGATGCCGTCCCTGCCTGGGCCCCCCGCAAAGGTGATGCTAGAGGGAAGAAGAGTGTGAGGACGTCCTCAGAGACAGCTCCCCAGGCGGTGCGGGATGGCCGCCCACCGTCCCCCCGCCTCACCTGCCCTGGTTGATGTTGATGTTGTTCACACGGTCTGCACTCAGGGCCGTCTTGGTTAAAGTCTCAATCACATGGTCGCTCTGCAGCACCACATCCCCCTGGTGGCCCAGACAGAGGAGGGGTCAGGCCTGCCCAGAGCTACAGGCCCCTCACCCCCAGCCCTAAAAGGCACCTTCTGCTTATTGTCCTCACGCTGCACATGAAGCACGAACAGGCTGTCACTTAGGCTGCTGACGGAGATTCCTGAGGGGGAAGGGCAGAGGTCAGGGATCAAAGGTCAGAGCAAGGTCCCTCCCTGTCCTGCCCTGGACTCTGGCTGACCGGTCAGATTGGCATAATCAATCCTCTGCTTGACTTTGGCGTCCTCCACAATGACCACGGCGCTGGGTGTGAGCAGCAGTTGCCGAGAGCGAGGCCTGTAACCCTTACGGTCGTATTTCACCACTGGCACGGCGTACTGGGGGCAGGCACAGGGACAGGGTGAGGGGCAGGGAAGGGCTGAGGGCTCCGGGTGACCTCCTGATCCTGGCCCTGGCCCTGGCCCACCCCATCCCGACCCCCCAGTGCTGTGCTGGAGCTGTGCCGGAGCAGGGGCAACAGGCACTCACCTGGATGGGCTCAGAGCCGAGGGCCTGCAGCACTCTGGGGCTGATCTCATCTGTGCCTGCAACCCAGAAGAAGAGGGCAGTCACAAGAGGGGCGCGGGGAATAGGACGGTGCTAGAAGGTGTGAGGACTGGGCTCACCAAGCCGCGTGCTAATGAAGAGCCTGGGCACACTCTGGGGGTAATTGTCCTTCTTGCCCTTGAAGATCTCACTGGCCACGGCCTTTTGCTGCAACTGAGGAGACAAGGAGTGGGGGAGTGTCACAGACATGGAGACCTTTGGGGGTGGGGAGGTGGGGCGGGACCAGCTCAGAAACTAAGTTTCTCTTTCTTCCTACCCCCACTGCCCCACCACACTGTATACTGAACCCAGGATCACTCTACCACTGAGCTACATCCACAGAACTTTTTATTTTGAAACAGGGTCTCACTAAGTTATGGAGGGTCTCGCTAAGTACTCACTAAGTAGCTAAGGCTGGCGGTGAACCGCGATCCTCCTCTCAACCTCCCAAATGTTGGGATTACATGTGTGCCACCAAGCCTGGCCATTTTGTGTGTGTGTGTGGGGGGTACTGGGGATGGAACCCAGGGGAATTCTACCAGCTGAGCTATACCCCCATCCCTATTTTTATTCTTTATTTTGAGACAGTGTCTCACTGAGTTGCAAAGGGCCTCACTAAGTAGTAGCTGAGGTTGTCCTCCAGCCCTGATCCTCCTGTCTCAGCCTCCCAAATGCTGAGATTACAAGCATGCGCCACCACACTCAGTTTAAGCCTGGCTTTTTATTTCCTATTTTGAGATGGCGTCTCACTAAATTGCTAAGACTACACTGAAACTTGCTGTCCTCTTGCCTTAGCCTCCTAAGTCACGGGGATTACATGAGCGCACCATGGAGCCTGTCTGAGCCAGCCTCCCATACCTGCATCCTGGTCCTAGCACCGGAGGCTGGGCCCTGTCGCCAACACTCCCACCAGCCCCGTCCCTTCCTTATTCTCTTCTCCCAACAACCAAGGCAGAGAGCTCTCCAAAGGGTCACACCAGCACTGTCTGGTTCCAGGCCTCATTCTGGGAATGATTCCCCAAAAGGATTCCTTATCAGACCCTGGAGCCCCCAAGACTCAGCTCTGGCTTGGACCTTGTGGATGGCTAGCACAGATTACTGAGTGAGTAGGTATTTATCATTACAGGTGTACCAACCATCAACATCTGTTTCTGTGTCTATGGCAGGCATTACCAATCAAAATGAAGCTGGAGCCTTTCTTGTGTGTGTACTGGGGGTAGAACCCAGTGGCATTCTATCTCTGAGCTACACCCCTAGTCCTATTTTATTTATTTATTTATTTATTTATTTATTTATTTATTTATTTATTTATTTATTTATTTGAGGTACTGGGGATAGAACACAGGGGCATTCTACCTCCAAGCTATACTCCCAGCCCTATTTTTTTTTTTTTTTTTTTTTTGCGGGTTTGGGGATGGAACCCAGGGGAATTTGACCTCTGAGCTACACCCCCTGCCCTATTTTTTATTCTTTATTTTGAAACCGGGTCTCACTGAGTTGCGGAAGACTTCACTAAGTAGCTGAGGCTGTCCGTGAACTGCGATCCTCCGGTCTCAGCCTCCAGAATGCTGGGATTACAAGCATGTGCCACCATGCCCGGCTTCCCAGCCCTATTTTTTATTTTGAAACAGGGTATCACAGAGTTGCAAAGAGCCTCACTAAGTAGCTGAGGCTGAGCCGGGCATGGTGGTACGCACTTGTAATCCCAGCATTTGGGACGCTGAGACAGGAGGATCCGGGTTCACGGATAGCCTCAGCTATTTAGTGAGGCCCTTTGCAACTCAGTGAGACCTACTTCAAAATAACGATTTAAAAAAAATAGGGAGCTGGGCGTGGTGGCGCACGCTTATAAATCCCAGCATTCGGGAGGCTGAGACAGGAGGATTGTGGTTCACAGCCAGCCTCAGCTACTTAGTGAGACCCTCTGCAACTTAGTGAGACCCTGTTTCAAAATAAAGAATAAAAAATAGGGCAGGGGTTGAATGTCCCTGGATTCCATCCCAGACCTGCCCCCCCCCCAAAAAAAAATAGCTGAGGCTATCTGTGAACTGTGATCCTCCTGTCTCAGCCTCCCAAATGCTGGGATTACAAGCATGCGCCACCATGCCTGGCCATTTTTTATCTTTTTTTTTTTTTTTTTTCGGGTTTGGGGATGGAACCCAGGGGCATTTGACCTCCGAGCTACATCTCCTGCCCTATTTTTTATTCTTTATTTTGAGACAGGGTCTCACTAAGTTGCAGAGGGCCTCACTAAGTAGTAGCTGAGGCTGTCCACGAACCGCTATCTTCAGGTCTCAGCCTCCCGAATGCTGGGATTACAAGCGTGTGCCACCACGCCCAGCTCCATTTTTTATTTTAAAATAGGGCCTCCCTAGGTTGCTGAGGCTGGTCGTGAACCTGTGATCCTCCCGTTTAGTCTCCCAAGTACTGGGATTATGTATGTACCACTATGCTCAACATCATTCATTCATTCATTCATTCATTCATTTTCGGGTCTGGGGATAGAACCCTGGGGCATTCTACCTCTGAGCTACAACCCCAGCTCTATTTTTTATTCTTTATTTTGAAACAGGGTCTCACTGAGTTGCAGAGGGCCTAAGTAGCTGAGCTGTCCACAAATGGTGATCCTGTTTCAGCCTCCCAAATGCTGGGATAACAAGTGTGCGCCACCACCCCTGCTAATTGCAGCCTTTTAATTTTTTATTATTTATTATTATTATTATTTTGGTGGTGGTACTGGGGATGGAACCCAGGGGCCTTCTACATCTGGGCTACACTCCCAGTCCTATTTTATATTTTATTTGGAAACAGGGTCTCAGTAAGTTGCTGAGAGCCTCACTGAGTAGCTGAGGCTGGCTTTGAACCTGCGCGATCCTCCTGTCTCAGCCTCCCAAGCGCAGGGATTACAAGGGTGCGCCATCACGCCCGGCTAATTGCAGTCTTTTTAATACAGAGCTCTGAGCAATCTCTAACAATCAAGTCCAGTTGGCTGGCATGATGAACCTTATTTGCCACTCCAAATCTACCCCAGCCTTCCTACCTATATTAAGCCCATCAAGGGGCTGGGATTCACGTGTGAGTGTGGGTAAATCAAGTGAAATATTTTCCCAGACCAGCTCCTAGACCCCACCACCCTGTCCTTGCCACCTCCTGCCCCCACCTGCTGCTTCCACTCAGGGCTGATGCTCCGGCAATATTTCCACACCATGTTCTTCATGCACAAATCCCGCAGAAGTTCTGAGGCCTATGGGGAAGAGCAAGGTGAGAAGGCCTACACTAGCTGGCTCCCTTCCCTCTGAGCCCTTCCAACACATGCCCGCCGCCAGGCCTTCGTGCAGGCAGACCCCCTGGACCTGGACGACCCTTCTGGTCCTTCTCCCTGAGTGCCTCCTCCACGGCCCAGCTCCACTCCCTTGCTGTGTTACCCGATGGCTCTTCTGGCTACTTGATAATCCGACCCCACTTTGATGGTCCCTAACTCGGCAGGGAGGGTCCACAGACCTCACGCAGGGCAGGTGGGGGCGTGGGCCAGGAGGTGTCCAGGACATTCCGGGGCAGCTGCCGCCGCAGGGTAAGCAAAAAAGAGGTGCGCACATGGTCCAGGAAAAAGGCGTTCTCGGGGCAACGGGGTGCGTGGCGCAGGATGAAGCCACGGATGAGCCTGGGGGTGGGGGCCAGCAGGGTGGGGGTGAGAAGCCTGGCAACGGGCCCCATGATGCCTTGCTCTGCAGCCCCCCGGCAGCAGCCCAGTGCTCACCGCCGGATGGTCTGTGCCGCCCACTTCCTCTTGGCTGCCCTCCTCCGGCCGAGGGTTCCACGCCACCATGACTGAATGCAGATGGCTGTGGAGACCACAGATGGCTAACCTCTTTTCTCCACACCACAGCAACCCAACCTAGCCCCCAGATCCTGCCCCTCCAAAATTCCCTGGGACCCCAAACCTGATCGCTTCACCCGGAGGAATTTCTGCTGCCAGTGAAAGCCCCTCCAGGAAGCCTGGATCTTTGTGGCTGTGGTGGAGAAAGAAAGTCAGTCGGCTGGAGGTTAGGGTCACAGCCAGAAGCCTGGGACTGCCAGAGCTGGAAGTGAGGCGCAGGGTTGAAGGAGTGGTAAGGGAGAACAAAGGCCGTGCAGGCAGCATCAACCTGTGATCCCAGCAGAGGAGGCTGAGACAAGAGGCTTGCAGGATCGAGGACAGCCTAAGCAAGCTAGCAGGACCCTATTTTTTTCTTTCATTTTGCGGTACTGGGGGTGTAGCTCTACCTCTGAGCTACACCCCCAGCCCTATTTTTTATTCTTTATTTTGAAACAGGGTCTCACTAAGTTGCAAAGGGCCTCACTAAGTAGCTGAGGCTGTCCACAAACCACGATCCTCCTGTCTCAGCCTCCCAAATGCTGGGATTACAGATGTGCGCCGCCACACTCAGCTCCTTCCTTCCTTCCTTCCTTTCTTCCTTCTCCCCCACCCCCTCTCGTACTTGGGATGGAACCCAGAGACCTTTAGGCTACACCTCCAGCTCTGTTTTATTTTTTATTTGGAAACAGGGTCTCACTAAATTGCTGAGAGCCTCACTAAGTTGCCGAGGCTGGCTTTGAACCTGTGATCCTCTTGTCTCAGCCTCCCAAGTACTGGGGTTACAAGCATGTACCACTATGCCCGACTGAGAGACCTTGTTTGAAAACAAAAAATAAGTACCAGGCGAGGTGGTGCATGCTTGTAATCCCAGTACTTGGGAGGCTGAGACAGAGGAGGATCCCAGGTTCAAGGACAGTCTCTCCTCAACTTTGTGAGACCCTGTTTCAAAATAAAAATAAAAGAGGGCTCAGAGTGTAGGTTGGAGGTAGAATGCACTGGTTTCAATCCCTAGTACCACGAAAACAAAAATAATAAAAATCCTCAGTGCACTCTCCCTTCCCAAAAGAATGTGGGAATGTGTACATAATTTGGATCAGAAGCTAGGCAGAAGGTGGCACTGGGGCTGGGGCAGGTAGGAGGTAGGGAAGCTAGACAGGGAGAGAGGGACTTCTTTTTTTTTTTTTTTTTGGTGGTACTGGGGTTCCTGAAAGCCCTTCTACCTCCGGGCTACACTCCCAGACCTATTTTATATTTTTGAAACAGGGTCTCTTACGCCAGCGTGGCTGGCTTTGAACCTGTGCGATCCTCCTGTCTCCGCCTCCCAAGTGCGGGGATTACAAGCGTGCGCCACCATGCCCGGCAGAGGGACTTCTTGAACAAAGAACCCCAACACAGTTCTCCATAATGGTCTCAAACGGGACAGGAAGGGTGGGCTTCCATCTCACCGAGGCTCTGCCGCCGGACCTCCAGGGCATCCTCTGTGGCAAACAGCGTCTTAGGGAAGCGGATGAAGATCTTTGTCCTGGGAGAGCAGCAGTGGTCAGCCCCTGGCTGCCACCCCCATGTTGTCCCAGACACCAGGCATGGGCTCCACTCACCTGCCCATCTTGTATTCTTCGGGCTTATAGTTAAGATGTCTGACCAGTACAGCCACTCCATCCTGGGGCCGTCCTGCCCATGTTGGCCATGTGTCTGGGCACAGTGACTTGTACCTGGGGACAGGAGGAACAAGAATGTTCCCAGCCACACCTCAGCCAATAACCTTCTCTGCCATCAGCTTTGCCTGGGCACCTGTTAGGTGTTCTTCTTCTTTTTTTTTTTTTTTTTGGTGGTACTGGGGATGGAACCCATCCCCAGACCTATTTTATATTTTTTATTTGGAAACAGGGTCTCTTAAGCCAACGGAGGCTGGCTTCGAACCTTTGCGATCCTCCTGTCTCCACTTCCCAAGCGCAGGGATTACAAATGTGCGCCACCACGCCTGGTACCTGTTAGGTGTTCTCACTGACCTCATGGCCCACAGAGGGCCCTAGAGGGTTTTTGTTTTTTGTTTTTGCCATAATAGGGATGGAACCCAGGGCATTGTACCTCCAAGGTATACACCCCAGACCTATTTTTTATTCTTTCTTTCTTTATTTTTTACAGTACAAAGAATGGAACCCAGGGGTATTCTACCTCTGAGCTACACACCAGCCCTATTTTTTATTCTTTACTTTGAAACAAGGTCTCACTGAGTTGCAAACGACCTCACTAAGTAGCTGAGGCTGTCAATGAACCATGATCCTTCTGTCTCAGCCTACCAAATGCTGAGATTACAAGTGTGCACCACCACACCCAGTCCCAACTCTATTTTCTATTCTTTATTTTGAAACAGGGTCTCACTAAGGTGCAGGGGTCTTCCCTAAGTAGCTGAGGCTGGCTGTGAAACTGCAGTACTCCTGTCTCAGCCTCTCAAGCATGGCATTACAAGTGTGCACCACCCAGCTAGGAGGGTCCATTTTAGCTTTTTTTTTTTTTTTTTTTGTGTGTGTGTGTGTGTGTGGTACTGGGAATAGAATTCAGGGGCCTTCTACCTCCAGGCTACACTCCCATACCTATTTTATATTTTTACTTGGAAAGAGGGTCTCACTAAAGTGCTGAGAGCCTCACTAAGTAGCTAAGGCTGGCTTCGAATCCATGTGATCCTCCTATTTCAGCCTCCCAAGTACTGGGATTACAAGTGTGTGCCACAAAGCCCGGCAGAAGAGTCCATTTTAAAGATGAGGATACTCGCCGGGCGTGGTGGCGCACGCTTGTAATCCCCGCGCTTGGGAGGCAGAGACAGGAGGATCGCGCAGGTTCGAAGCCAGCCCCGCGCGCTGGCTTAGGAGACCCTGTTTCCAAATAAAAATGTAAAAATAGGTCTGGGAGTGTAGCCCGGAGGTACAAGGGCTTCCAGGAACCCCAGTACCACCAAAAATAAATAAATAAATAAATAAATAAATAAAGATGAGGATACTCAGGTATTCCCATCTACTGAAGGCCAAGGAACAGAAAGCGGCAGAGATAAGCCAAGCAACATGGTGCTCAGCTGTAAGTCCAGGTACCTGCTTGAGAGGCAGAGGACAGCAATTTTGAGGCCAGACCAAGCAACTTAGTGAGACGCTGTATCAAAATAAAATAAAGCAGGGCTGGCTATGTAGCTCAGTGGTAAAGCATCTGCTTAGTATATATGAGGCGCTGGTTTCCATCCCAAGTACCACAAAAAGCGGTGCTGCTTGCATAGGAATATCATGGAAAGTCTCCATCTGGCAGTTGCTCATTCCTGTAACCCCAGTACTTGGGAGGGTGAGACAAGAGGGTCACAGGTTCAAGCCAGCTTCAGCAACTTACTGAGACCCTGTTTTCAAATGTAAAAGGAATTTTTTTTTTTTTTTTTTTTTTGGTCTGGAGGGTATAACTTGGAGGTAGAATGCCCTTGGGTTCAATCTCCAGTAGCAAAAATAGATAATAAATAAAAGTTGGGCATGGTGATGCACGCTTGTAATCCCAGTACTTGGGAGGCTCAGGCAGTACGATTGCAGGTTTGAGGACACCCTCAGCAAGTAGTGAGACTTACATCAACCTAGCAAGACCCTGCTTCCAAATAAAATTAAAATAAGGCTGGGGGTGTAGTTTGGAGGTAGAATGGCCCTGGGCTCAATCCCCACTGCCACATAAATAAATAAGTAGGACTAGGGGTATAATAGCTAGGAGGTAAGAATGCTCTTGAGTTTAATCCCTAGTGCCAGAAAAGAAACAAAAGAAAGAAGGAAAGATTGATTCCCAACTACCACAAAAAATAATAGAAAAGAAGGTGGCAGGAACAGATTCATACTGGATTGATTTCTTAGACCCCTAACTCAGAATAACCAAAAACTGCTTTACTGTCTGAGCTCCTCGGAAACCCCGCCCACTGCTGCCATCTCTCTGGGTGGCAGGAATTTAGAAGCTTGCCTAGTGCCCCCCTAATCAGGTGCTCCAGAAGGGCAGGGCCCGGGAAGCCTGGTGTTCCCTTTTCTATGCCTGCAGCAGGAAGTGTTTCCTGTTATGAGTCCCACAGCAGCAGAGAGCCTCAGCTTTCTTATCTCTAAAACCGGGCGAAAGCCTGCCTCCCTCCAGGGTCTGGGAAGGCACTTTCCAGCCTTTGGGCCCCGCCCACCTCTGTAGGAAAGCCTCGTATTTCCGGCGATAGGCGAAGCCGGCTCTGCGCACGCGCAGGTTCTCCATCAGTCCCAGGTACTTCACCTGATGCCTGATCAGCACCTCGTCAAAACGGCCTGGAGGAAGGGTAAAGGGGTGGTCAGGTGGCTTTCACTGACAGCTTACCTCTGCTGGAGAGCCCCAGACCCTGCATCCCCATGGGGCAGGCAGGTCCTACCAGGCTGCTTGGCGTCGTTAGGTTTGATGCAGCGGATGTAGGCGGGCTCCTTGGACTTCAGGATCTCTACCAGCTGCAGAAGGCTCATCTTAAACTGAGTGGCCACCTGGATCCCAGAGAGATGGAAGGTTGGCCTCACCCCTGTGTGTGAGCATCTTCTAAATTTCCAAAGCACCCTGTGCACATTTCTGCAAGAGTACCTATTAGTGTGTGTGTGTGTGTGTGTGTGTGTGTGTGTGTGTGTGTGTGTGTGTGTGAGAACTGGGGATGAAACCCAGGGCTTCCCACAAGCTAGACAAGCGCTCTGCCGCTGAACTCCGCCCCCAGCTGCACCTCACCTATTTATTTTTCTATCCTCAGTGCTTAGCGATATCTGCTATGAATGTCTGTGAACACAGTACTCACGTGTACAGGTGCACACACACTGTCACACACACAGGGCCACACTTGTCAGCAAGCAAAGATGCTTCAGCGGGCAGCCTCCTACAGACAACACAGATGTGCACACAGGCACCAACACACACGTTCACATGCACGCTGCCAACTGGCAGGCCCACGCGGGCACATGTCCACATTCAGGCACACATGCCCCCGCGGTACCCAACCTCCGCACCGTCTCTGGCCGCTTCTTGTCACTGAGCTCACTCCGGTCAAAGCACTGGCTCATAATGGGATTCTTTGAGCTGCACATGGTCTGTGAGGACAGAGCAGGGTCAGGGAGGGCGGACAGGGCGGGCGGGACAGATTCCCAGGCAGAGGTGTACACAGAGCTGTGCGCTCGCCCTCCCTGTCCTCACCTCCTTCAGGTTCCGGAAGAGAAGGTCATTGTTTTTATCCAGAAAGCCTGGGACGAGGGAACAGATGGGAGGTGAGGGAGAGTCCTCCCCTGCCCCCTCAGGGGTCCTGGCTCAGGGTCCTCACCGGTTACACTGTAGGTCACCTCCCCAGCGTAGTGCAGAAGGCGGAACTCCCCACGGCCCAGAGATTTCCTGGTCCGCTGGTCAGCCAGTTTGTGCCTGGGGTGACAAGGACAGGAAGCTACTGTGACCTGAGCCCTGAGGAGTGGGCGTGCCCTGGGGCTGCCCCACAATCTACATGCCCTGTGGCAGCCCCCTGCATGGAGGTTACTAGGGTGCAGGGACGTGGGCAGCTTTGCCCAGGGTCACACAGTGCCAGGACCTAGGATGAAACCCTGGGCCTCCCAATGGCCAGGCACACTGCGGGGAAGGGCTGATCTCATTGTCTTTGGCGGCTGCATAAATATGCTAAGTGAGCTGCCCACTATAATCTCAGGATTACTTAAACTTTAAGCATCTTTATACCTTTTATCCCATTTCTTTCTCTTTGTTTTTGATACTGGGGATTGAACCCAGGGGTGTTCTGCCTCTAACTATGCCCTCAGGCCCTTTTTTGTTATTTTCCGGTACTGGGGATGGAACCCAGGGGCATTCTACCTCCAAACCACCCCTCAGCCCTATTGTTTAGTCTTTTTTTTGGGGGGGGTCTGGGGATGGAACCCAGGGGTATTTGACCTATGAGCTACACCCCCTGCCCTGTTTTTTATTCTTTATTTTTTAACAGGGTCTAGCTAAGTTGCAGAGGGCCTCACTAAGTAGCTGAGGCTGTCCATGAACCATGATCCTCCAGTGTAATCTGGGGATTAAACTCAGGGGTGTTCTACCTCTGAGCTATACTCCTAGCTCTTTTTTTTGTTTGGAAAAAAGCCAACTTTTGTTTGGAAACAGGAAAACAGATTACAGTTTGAGGCCAGCCTTAGAAACTTAGCAAGACCCTATTTAAAATAAAAAGTAAAAGAGCTGGGGATGTAGCTCCGAGGTAGAATGCCCCTGGGTTCAATCTCCAGTACAAGGGGTGGGGGAAGATGCCTATAATAGTCTTGTTATTCTGGCAGAAACCTGGAGGTTGGCCAGGAACTCCTGAACGCTGGGTGAGAGCCATGGGGGTGTCCACGGGTGCGAGCCAAGGGAGGAAGTGTTTTTAGGAAACTTTTCTGTTTGATGATGCAGAAAATTCTCAGGATATAACATTATCCTGAACCTTATACACAATAGGTTCTTTACTTTGAAAAAAATGTATAGAAAAAGGCAGGAAGGAAATGCCTTGAATTGTTAACAAGGATGACCTCTGGGTGACAGGGTTACAGAGGCTCTGGCACATAGTCCAACTTGTTAAAAAAAATTATTTTTTTTTGTGGTACTGAAGATTGGACCCAGGGGTATTCTACTCCAAGTTATACCCCTAGCCCCCACATTCTTTTGTGGGTCTGGGGATGGAACCCAGGGGCATTTGACCTCTGAGCTATACCCCTGCCCTATTTTTTATTCTTTATTTTGAAACAGGGTTTCACTAAGTTGTGGAGGGCCTCATTAAGTAGCTGAGGCTGTCTGTAAACCGTGATCCTCCAGTGTCAGCCTCCCTAATGCTGGGATTACAAGTATGCACCACCATGCCCAGCTCCCCAGCCCTTTAAAAACATTTTTTTTTTTTTTTTTGGTACTGGGGATAGAACCCAGGGCATTCTACCTCCGAGCTACATACCCAGCCCTATTTTTTTTAAATATTTTTTTATTGGTGCATTATATTCATACAACTTATTGGGGTAAAAAACTTGTGTGTACAAACATGTACTCATCGCTGATTTAACCCCTACCCAAATCCCACCCCATTCCCTCCCCGCCCCTCCCTCCCTTGCTTGGCTTAGTGATTGACCCAGCCCTATTTTTTATTCTTTTTCTTTTTCTTTTTTTTTTTTAAATAGGGTCTCACTGAGTTGCAAAGGGCCTCACTAAATAGTAGCTGAGGCTGTCCTTGAACCGCGATCCTGTCTCAGCCTCCAAAATGCTGAGATTACAAGTGTGCACCACCACACTCGGCTCTTTTTTTAATTTTTAATTTATTGAAACAGGGTGTCACTAAGTTGCTCAGAGTCTAGTTAATTGCAAAGCTGTCCTCAAACCTGTGTTCCTCCTGTCTAAGCCTCCCAAGTACTGGGATGACAGGTGTATACCACCATGTGTGGCTATTACAACTTTTTTTTTTAGTGGTATTGGGAGTGGAACCCAGGGGGTTTTCTACCTCCAGGCTATACTTCAAGACCTATTTTATACTTTATTTGGAAACAGGGTCTCACTAAGTTGCTGAAAGCCTCACTAAGTGGCTGAGGCTGATTTGAACCTGTGTGATCTCCTATCTCAGCCTCCCAAGTACTGGGATTACAGGTGTGAAACATCATACTCAGATGCAAATTTTTTTTTTTTTTTTTGTGGTACTAGGGATGGAACCCAGGGGCATTCTACCTCTGAGCTATACTACCAGCCCTGTTTTTTATTCTTTATTTTGAAACAGGGTCTCACTGAGTTGCAAAGGGCCTAAGTAACTGAGCCTGTCCACAACTGCGATCCTCCTGTCTTAGCCTCCCAGATGCTGGGATTACAAGCGTGTGCCACCACGCCAGCTCAGACGCAATTTTAAGCAAGGCGTTTTTGTTTTGATACTGTAGATTGAACCCAGGAACATTCTACCTCCAAGCTACATTCCTGCCCTATTCTTTATTTTTAAACAGGGTCTTCCTAGGTTGATGAGAGTCTCACTACTTGCTGAAGCTGTCTTGGAACCTGGGATCCTCCTGTCTCAGCCTCCCAAGTACTGAGATTACAGGCATGCGCCACCACACTGACTAGATGTAAATTTTTTTAACACAATATTACTAAGCAACTGATGACAAGGATTTAGCATTTTCTTTTTTTCTTTTTTTAGTGGGACTGGGGATGGAACCAAATGGCCTTCTACCTCCGGGCTATACTCCTAGACCTATTTCACACACACACACACACACACACACACACACACACACACACACATTGTGTGTGTGTGTGTGTGTGTGATACTGGGGTTTCTGGAAACCCTTCTATCTCTGGGCTACACTCCCAGATCTATTTTATATTTTTATTTGGAAACAGGGTCTCTTAAGCCAGCGAGGCTGGCTTCGAACCTGCGTGATCCTCCTGTCTCCGCCTCCCAAGCAGGGTTGATTACAAGCGTGCACCACCACGCCCGGCTTCCTTCTTTCTTCCTTCCTTCCTTTTTTTATTTTTGTGGTACTGGAAATGGAAATCAGGGTTTCTACCTCTGGGCTAGACTGACAGACCTATTTTATTTTTTATTTGGCAAAAGTGTCTGGCTAAATGCCGAGAGTCTAAATCCGGGTATGCAAGCTTCTAATCCCAGCATTTGGGAAGCTGAGACAGGAGGATCGCGGTTCGAAGACAGCCTCAGCTACTACTTAAGTGAGGCCCTTTGCAATTCAGTGAGACCCTGTTTCAAAACAAAGAATAAAACACAGGGCTGGGTGTGTAGCTCGGAGGTAAAATGCCCCTGGGTTCCATCCCCAGTACCACAAAAATAAATAAATAAATAAATATAATAAATGCCGAGAGCTTCACTAAGTTACTGAGGCTGACTTCAAACATTCACTCTTCCTGAGCCCAGGTTGGGCTTTGGCATTTTGACAGCCTAGGACTGAGTCTTAGCTCCATAAAGGAGATGTGGGCTAACCTCGGGCAAATCACTTCCCTTCTGAGTCTCAGTAAAAAGGGGAAAACAGCAAGATTACCTCCTCAATGGGCTGCTGTAGGAAGAAGACGTGACCAAAGTATGCAGCATGAGCTGGGACAGTTACTTGCTTCTGTTTTACCCTTCCCTGATTTAGGGAGATTCCTTAAGTAAAAAGCAATTTCTTTTCTTTTCTTTTTTCTTTCTTTTTTTTGCAGGTCCAGGGATGGAACCCAGGGGCATTTGACCTCCGAGCTACACTCCCTGCCCTATTTTTTATTCTTTATTTTGAAACAGGGTCTCACTCAGTTGCAGAGAGCCTCACTGAGTAGCTGAGGCTGTCTGAAAACCACAATCCTATTCCCAGCCTCCTGAGAGCTGGGATTACAAGTATGCGGCACCACGCCTGGCGTAAAAGGCAATTTCTAACTCAGGCGTGGTGGCATACATTGGAGTAGATTGGAGGTAGATTACCTCTGGGTCCATCTCCAGTACTACAAATATATATACACACACACACACACACACACACACACACACATAATGAGCTGGGCATGGTGGCACACCTATAATCTCAGTAATTGGGAGTCTGAGACAAAATGATCACTAGCCTCACCTACTTAGTGAGGCCCTCTCAACTCAGTGAAACTCTGGTCCAAAATAAAGAATAAGCCGGACATGGTGGCGCATGCTTGTAATCCCTGTGCTTGGGAGGCAGAGACAAGAGGATCGCGCAGGTTTGAAGCCAGCCTTGCTTTCTTAAGAAACCCTGTTTCCAAATAAAATATAAAATAGGTCTGAGAGTGTAGCCTGGAGGTAGAGGGGTTTCATCCCCAGTACCATAAAAAACAAACAAACAAACAAATAAAGAATAAGAGCCCCACATGGTGGCACACACTTATAATCCCAGCATTTAGGAAGCAGAGACAGGAGGATCGCAGTTCTCAGACAGCCTCAGCTATTTAGTGAGGTCCTTTGCAACTCAGTGAGACCCTGTTTCAAAATAAAGAATAAAATGTAAGGCTGAGGTGTAGCTCAGAGGTAGAATGCCCCTGGGTTCCATCCCCAGCACTGAAAAAGAAAAAAAAAAAAAAAGGAATAATATAGAGCTGAGAATATACCTCAGAGGTAGAATACCCCTGAGTTCAATCCTCAGTACCACCAAAAAAAAAAAAAAAGAGAGAGAGAAAGAGAGAGAATAGGTGTGGTGGTGCACACCTGTCTATAATCTTAGTAATTGGAAGCTGAGATAGGAGGATCATGGGTTCAAGGCCAGCCACAGTACTTTAGCAAGACCCTGTTTCAAAAAAAAAAAAAAAAAAAAAAAGGGAGGGGGTTGGGGGACTTCTTAGTTTGGTACTCAAATCTCAGCACCGCCAAAAAAAAAAAAAAAAAAAAAAAAAAAAGAAGAGGAGAAAGCCATGCCCAGGAACTGTGGCTTTGTGCAACTGCCCCTAACTACTACTTTGAACTCTCTGTGGAAGGTTGGTTTTATGTGTGTGCGCACTAGGGTTTGAAGCCAGTACCTTGTGCTTGGTAGTCATGCACCCTACTGCTGAGCTCTGGCTCCAGCCCTGTGGCAGGTGCTTATCATTGTGAATGTCCCAGCTCTGTTCCAAGCTCACCCTGCCCCAATATTTCTGCCACCCCACTCACGTCAGGAAGTGTGGATGGAGCTTGACTGTGTCTTCCAGCTTCTCCAGGAAGGTCAGGTCCGTGGCCTCCCCAGGGCGCAGACACTCCTCATCCTAGGGGGTGGGCACAGGGTGAAGAATGTGCTAGGGGAGGGGCTGGCAAGCCTGGAAGCTTTCAGGTACCTCCAGGGCAGGCACAGGCACGGGGAAAGGGGCCAGCACCTTGCCTCGCCCTGCCCAGCCACAGCCTGGAGAGAAAGGGCAAGGGGAAGGAGGCCTCCCAGCTGCCCGACATGAGGCCTGGGAGAGCGGAGGACTCACTAGGATGGAGATGATGCCCTTGAACTTCTCCTCCACCAGGTCACAGATAATCTTGTTGTTGAAATACTGGACCGGCTCCCACTGGGGGCAAAGGGAAAGAGAACATCATCTCAGGGTTCCAAATCTGATGCCTGGCTCCACGGCGGAGGGCGCCCCAGGCTGGCACGTACCGCAATGCCCTCGGCCTCGTACTCTTCCTGTTCTGATTTGAGTGTGAGCTCGATGAACAGCTGCTGCAGCTTCTCGTTGCAATAGTTGATGCAGAACTGCTCGAAGCTGCGAGGAAGCAGAACCACAGTAGAGCTCAGGGACGTGGGCAGGGGAGGACAGGGCCAGGCTGCAGCAAAGGACACAGAGCGGGCCCTAGTCCAGCTGGGGAAGTCACTGCACAGGAATGACAGGCAGGGGACAGAGGAGCAGGAGCAGGGCAGGAAGACGAGAGGAGAGGTAGCAGGAGGAAACAGTGGTGCTGACCTGTTGTGCTGAAACACCTCGAAGCCATAAATGTCCAGAAGCCCAAGAACCGTGGTGCTCCGCCAGCTGGGGCTCTCAGCGTCCTAGAGACCACGGAGAGCGTGGGTCCCAGAGCCCGCCACCCGCTCCAGTTCAGGCCTCCCTGTCGTCTGCCCTCCCTGCCGTCTGGGATGCGCCAACTGAGCCCTCACCTTGGAGGCCAGTGACCTGTTAATCTTTTCCACCAGCCAGGTGAAAGTGCGACTGTACACGGCCTTAGCAAGGGCGTCCCGCGCGTACGCAGCCTGCTCCAGGTTCAGCGGGCTCAGGAGCTGTTGTCGAGGTGGAAGGAGACAAGGACATGAAGGTCACAGACCCTCTTTTTTCCCACCTCCCCTTCAGACTGAGGCAGAAGACCAGGTAGCGTGACACCCTGCCCTCCCTGCTCTCATGAGCCTGGAGTGGCACAGTCGTGGTGGTGTTGGGACACTGGGAGAGACAGAGGCCACACCAGAGTGCAGGGGTACGGGAGCCAGAGGCCTCGTCCCCGAGGTGGGAATCGTGGTCCACAAGCAGCTGTCCCCTCTTCCTGTGTGACCTGGGCCAGCTCACTCTGACTTAGCACTGCTGAGAGGACACTGAGCAGCGCAGGGGAGGGGAATGGTGGTCTCCGTGAACTGCCTGCACCTTTCGCCAGCACGGGCTCACCTCCTCTCCCTTGGCGATGATCTTCCTGTGTGTCAAGTCTTCCCGCAAGGTTGAGCCTTCCACGCCAAGGAGCTGCCAGGGTGAGGTGGGCACAGTGAGGGTGCGCCCCTTGCTCAGCTGCCTACCTTGCCCCTGCCCCCATGCTCACCCTGGTCAGATACTTGAGCTGATTCTCGGTGGTGACCTGGGCATTGCTCTCCTCGTCAGCAGCAAAGTGGATGTTGCCCAAATGCAGGACACTGGCCACGATACTCAGCAGGTCCTGGGGAAGTGTCCGTGGCAGTTATGGGGCATCACAGATGTCAGATGGGGCAGGGAGGAGAGGGGGCCAGGGTCTGCTTTATTTATCTATTTGCTTATTTTGAGGAGGTACTGGGGATTGAACCCAGGGGCATTCTATCTCTAACTACATCCTCAATCCTTTTGTAACAGTCTCACTAGGCTGCTGAGAGCCTTGCTAAGTTGCTGAGGCTGGTCTCGAACCTACAATCCTCCTGTCTCTGCATATACTGTAATTACAGGTGTGTGCCACTGTGCCCAGCTTGGAAATGGGTTTGAAGGTGACTTTGGGGGTGTGCCAAGAGGACAGGAAAGGTCCCCAGGGAGCCCTCACCTCCACCTCATCCTCGGTGAAGTCGATGACCGACAGCGCCTTCCGCACGACCTTCCAGTCACTCTTGTCATTGATGGAGGAGACTTTGGCACACTGGCCCTGGAAACAAGGCAGAGCTGTGTTGCCAGCTCTGGCACTGTGCCCGTGGGTGGCAGCTGCTCTGCCTGCCAGGTCCTCACCTTCACCAGGTACAGGTAGCTCTGAGCGTTCCGCTCCAAGCCCAGCCGACGCAGTGTCTCCTCTTCTCCCCCCTCCAGCAGCTGGTAGAAGACGTGGAAGTTCCGCTCCCCGTGATTCTGGTGTACCACTCGGGACTTCTCCAGGAGGTAACTGAGGATGTGGCCACCCACGGGGGCACCCTGTGGGCAGGTCAGGCAGGGCACAGGGACTGGTCAGGGGGAAGGGGGACAGAGACCATTTCCCCCTCACTGCACCGCAGACCTGGGCTCTGATTCAGCCCAGTCACGAGCTGTGTGAGCCCAAGCATATCATCCTCTCTGGCCTCTGTTTCTTCATCAGAGAAATGGGACACTTTAAATCCATGCACTTGCCAGCTCCATTTGGATACCTGGCAGGCACCTCAAATCCAGCAGGCCTGACATTGGACTCCTGATCTCCCCCTCCTCAAACCAGCTCCTCTCTGTCTTTCTGTCTTAGTCAAGGGTAACTCTACCCTTCTAGTTTTGCAAAAACTTGGTGGTAATCCCAGAAATCTTTTTCTTTCATTTCCTATATCCAATCAGATGCCCAGTCCTGCTGCCTTTATCTTCAAAACACAGAATCCAAGCTGGGTGTGGTGGTGCATACTGTGTGTGTGTGTGTGTGTGTGTGTGTGTGTGTGTGTTACTGAGGGTGGAACCCAGGGGCTTCCTACCTCCGGGCTACATTCCCAGACTTATTTTATATTTTATTTGGAAACAGGGTCTCACTAAGTTGCTGAGAGCCTCACTAAGTAGCTGAGGCTGGCTTCGAACCTGTGCGATCCTCCTGTCTCAGCCTCTTATGCACTGGGATTACAAGCATGCGCCACCATGACCAGCTCTGCAAGTTTTTAATCCTAGCACCTGGGAGGCTGAGACAGGAAGATCGTAGGTTTTCAGCCAGCCTCAGCAATTTAGTGGGGCCCTCCACCACTTAGTGAGACCCTGTTTCAAAATAGAAGAATAAAATCAGGCTAAGGGTGTAGCTAGGAGGTAAAATACCCCTGAGTCCAAAACCCAGCAAAACTCACACTGCTCAAAGCCACTGTCATCTGTCACATCCATGATTACATCAGTCTCCTAACCGGTTCCCCTGCCTGGTGTGTTTCCCCACAATCTACTCACAAAGCAAGCAGTGACCTTCTCAGGAGCACTGGGTCATGATACACTTTTGTTCAAATCTTCCCACAATCCCCTTCCACTCAGGGGTAAGATAATTCTTGCTGGTTCGGGGGTAGAGCTCCGTGTAGAGTGGGTGAGTGGCAAGTGAGAGGCTCTGAGTTTGATCCCCAACACACACACACACACACACACACACACACACACACACACTCACTCTCCTTCTCCCTCTCTCTCTCTCTCTGTCTCTCTCGCAAAGATCCAAAAGGGCCGGTGCCACCTGGCCTGGCCTTTGTCCCCTGGCCCTGCTCTCCCCTTTGGTATCCTGTCTGGCCTCACGCACCAAACCCCTTCCACCGCAGGACCTGTGGACTGGTACTCTGGCGGCGTGGCCTCTTTCTTCCAGGTCGCCCCACTTGCTACCATTTCATCAGCTTTTTTGTTTTTTTGTGAGTCTGGGGGATGGAACCCAGAGGCATTCTACCTCCAAGCTACACCCCCAGCTCTATTTTTTATTCTTTATTTTGAAACAGCATCACACTGAGTTGCAAAGGTCCTCACTAAGTGTGTAGGCTGTCCACAAACCAGGATCCTCTTGTCTCAGCCTCCCAAATGCTGGATTACAAACATGCACCCAGCTATTCTTTATTTTGAAACAGGGTCTCACTAAGTTGCAGAGGGCCTCACTAAGAGGCTGAGGCTAGCCTCAAACCTGCAATCCTCCTGTCTCAGCCTCCCAAGTACTGGGATTACAAGCGTGCACCACAGTGCCTGGCCAGTTTATTTTTCTATTTGTTACCTCTCACCCCAGGAGGCAGGATTTCTTTTTTTTTTTTTTGCTTTTTTTTTTTTTTTTTTTGCGGGCCTGGGGATGGAACCCAGGGGCATTCGACCTCTGAGCTACAGTCCCTGCCCTATTTTTTTATTCTTTATTTTGAAACCGGGTCTCACTGAGTTGCAGAGGGCCTCACTAAGTAGCTGAGGCTGTCCGTGAACCACGATTCTCCGGTCTCAGCCTCCCAAATGCTGGGATTACAAGTGTGCGCCACCACACCCGGCTGAGGAGGCAGGATTTTTATGTTATGTCTCACAGCTATACCAGCAGCATCTGAAGCCAGTGCTTGGCACACAATAGGCGTTCAACAATATTGAGCCTAGGGAATGGGGAAGCCCTCCCTCTGCCTGAGTACAACCACAGGTACCTTAAATACTGAACCTAGGGATGGGGAAGCCCTCCCTCTGCCCGAGTACAGCCACAGGCACCTAGGGATGGGGAAGCCCTCCCTCTGCCCGAGTACAACCACAGGTACCTTAAATACTGAGCCTAGGGATGGGGAAGCCCTCCCTCTGCTCAAGTACATCCACAGGTACCTTAAAGTCAAACTGCACGTCCATGTACTTCCCGAAACGGCTGGAGTTATCATTCCGGAGGGTCTTGGCATTTCCAAAGGCCTAGGGGTATGAGGGTATGAGGGCGTGAGGCCACCTAGAATTCTTTCGCGGTCCCTCCTCGTCCTCAGGTGCCGCTGTCCCCTCACCTCCAGCACTGGATTGCTCTGCAGCAGCTGGTCCCGCACGGCGCCCCCTCGTTCGGGGGCTGGGCAGGTCTCTGCATAGAACTGCAGCAGCCTCTTGGTGGCTTCGGTCTTGCCTGCGCCGCTCTCTCCAGAAATCATCACTGCCTGGTCCCGGCGCTCCGTGCGTAGTGCCCGGTATACAGTGTCAGCCACTGCGAACCTGGGGCAGGGGTTTGTCAGGGAACTTGGGTGTTGGGGAACCAAGAGGCTGCAGGTGGTGGAACCCCACAGGTAGGATGGGGCCATTCCTAAATCTAGTCTGGAGCTGACTGGTGGGTGGGAGTAGGGCATAGCCTTGAGGCTGGTTTTGGGCATCTCTTGTGGGTATGGACCAAGGGATATCCTTTACAGTTGAGGATGGGGTCACATTCAGGTGGAGGAGTGACAGTATCACCCAGATGGGATGTTGGAGGTCATTGGGGTGGAGGTTGGGGTACTTAGAGGCAGGACTGGGAGGTTCTTATAGGTGGGGGGTCAGAGGATCATTTCTGTGGTACCAGAGACAGACCCAAGGGCATTCTACCTCTGAGCTACAACCCCAGTCGTCTTGTTTTTTTTTGTTTTTTTTTTTTTTGTTTTTTTTTTTGGGTACTGGTGATTGAACTTGGAGGCCTTCTATCTCCAAACTATACCTGTAGTCCAATTTTATTTCTTACTTGGAAACAGGCTCTCACTAGGTTGCCAAGACTGGCTTTGAATCTGTGATCCTCCTGTTTCAGCCTCCCAAGTACTGGGATTACAGGTGTCTACCACCATGCACAGCTACCCTAGCTCTTTTTTTGTGAATGGTGCCAGGGATTGAATTCAGGGACATTTTACCTCTAAGCTATACCCCACAGCCCGATTTCTTATTCTTTATTTCTTTGTGTGTGTGTGTGTGTGTGTGTGTGTGTGTGTGGTACTGGGGATGGAACCCAGGGGCATTGTACTTCTGAGGTACATCCCCAGCCCTATTTTATAGTCTTTTTATTTTTTTTGAAACAGGGTCTCACCGAGTTGCTAAGTAGCTGAGGCTGTCTGCAAACTGCGATTCTCCAGTCTCTGCCTCCCAAATGCTGGGATTACAAGCATGTGCCACCATGCCTGGCTTATTCTTTCTTTCTTATTTATTTATTCATTTATTAAAATAAAGAAAAAATAGTGCTGAGGGCATAACTCAGAGGCAGAATGCCCTGGGTTTAATTTTTAATTCTCAGTACTACATACTACATATATATATATATATATATATATATATATATATATATATATACATATATATATGCATATATATGTGCATACTACATATATGTGTGTGTATATACATACATATATATATATATATATAAATGCATGTGGGCATCTTGCTAAGTTGCTGAGGACCTCACTAAGTTGCTGAGGCTGGCCTTGAATCTACAGCCTTCTGCCTCAGCCTCCTGAGTACCAGGATTACAGGTGTGCACTACTACATCTGGCCAGAGGATGGTTAAGGTTGGCTGCCCATCTCCCAGGCAGAGTTGGGAGAGTAAGTCATGGGTGTGAGCTGGGTCGGAGCTTGGGGGTCTCTCTCAGATGAAGCTGATTCATCTCTGGTGCAGCCTGGGGTAACTCCAGGGCCAGCAACTGTGGGATTCCTCACAGTTCTGAACAGTGACTCACCAGAGTGGGGGGGTCATTTCAGAGTGAGGTTGGGTGGGGTCATCTTACATAAAACGGGCCTTACTTCTGGAGAGGTAAGGGGTCACTTACAGGTGGGGTGGCACTTCATAGAAGCTGACACCACGGTAACGCTCCATATGTTGCCGGCTGTAAATCTGTAGGTCCCGGTAGGGGTTGACAGAGACCAGGACGGGGCCGATGTAGGTCTGGGGTTGGGGGAAGAGGGTCAGAAGTTTGTCGCAAGCCCTGGCGCCTGCTCTCCCCCGCCTCTGTGCTCCTGAACCCCCCCCCCATCTTCCCACTCGGCCTCACATAAATGAGGTTCTCCCGGAAGCGCCGTCGCAGGTTTTCGATGAAGGCAGCCTCGCTAGTGAAGTTCTCCAGCAGCACGAAATCCTGCACCCCCACTCGGTCTCGGGCAGTCAGGGCGCTCTCCATGGTCACCCGCACGCCGTCACTGCCCAGGGCCTGCAGGGAATGGGCCATGGGAAAGAGTCAGGGCCACATCTACTGAAGGACTGCGAGGGAAGACGGGGGCAGGTAGACACGGACACAGAGTGCCAGCACTGAGAACAGAGACCCTGATACAGTACACAAGAGCGCCAGGACCCAGGAGACCTGGGGCAAAGGCCTGGAATCCAGGGAGGTGCTGGTTTTGCATGGAGAAAGGTGGGTCCTGAGAAGGAGTTCCCTGGAATCAGATCAAGAACGCTCTGTTGACCTTGGACAAATCCCCTCCTCTCTCTGGGTTCCTTCCTCCTGAAGGTGGAGGTGTTGAGTTAGACCAGGTGACCTCAGGGCCCTCAGCTCTGGGCCACGTGTGACAGGTGCTCTGGAGGACACAGGAGTGAATTTGCAGGCAGGGTGGGGCGTTCTCTCCCGCTCCCGCTCCCCTGTCTCCAGGGGTAGAGTTTTGTTTAGGGACCAAGCAAGAGCTAGCTCCTCCCTTACAGATTTCCCCAGGGCCTCCAGCCCTGCAGGACTTAACACCGCCCCAGAAGGGGGTGGCGGTGCCTCTTATAGCTGGGTCCACTCCCTCTGCTCCAGCTGCTGGTGTCCTCCCCTGGGAATCCCAAGGAGCCCCGGAGGTGGGGGCTTTCACCTAGGAAAGCCCAGGGCCACTGTTGAGGGGGAGGCAGTTCAGGCTTAGGAAGCCCCTCTTCCCACACCCAGAGCTGAGTTCTCTCTTCAAAGAGAGTCTCGGGGGCTCTAGGAAACTGACATCCAGAGAGCCAAGGTGGTGGCAGGGTGGGTGCAGATGCCAGAAAAGTCACCGGGTCTCCTCGGCCTCAAGTGGCCCAGGTCCGGGCTGGGCACCCTCCGCCAGGCCCGGGGCCTGGCCCTCCCAGGCTTGGCCCTCCCCTCCCTCCAACTGCGCCTCCGACTGCAGCCAAATAAGGCCACGGTCCCCGCCCTCCGCGCCGGGGTCCGGGGTCTCCGTCCTCCCGGCGGTTCCCCACCCCCCCACCCCGCAACTTTCCCGGGACGGTTTTCCACCCGAAATTCCTGAGCCACGCCCGCTTCCTGGAGGAACGGGCGGCGCCGCCGCTCGCCAGGGGGCCCGGACCCGACCCGCGCCCGGCTCACCGACGCCCGGTAGCGCATCCTGCCGGCCGGCCGCGCCCTCGCCCGCGGGTCCTCCGGCCGCGGGTCCGGGGCTGGGAGCCGGGCGGGCGGGGCGCGGGGCGGGAAAGGCGGGGCGGGGCGCGGGGCGGGGCGCGGGGCGGGGCGGCTCCGCCTGACTCAGGTTTTCCAGCGGGGACGGCGCTGGGTGCAGGGTGGGGCCCGGAACCCGCGCGGCCGCCGCGTCTACACGGATCCGGAATCCACTTCCGGGCTTGGGTCTACACAGCGCGGCCAGGACAGGCGTGGGACGGGGGTGAGGCCCGAAGGAAGCAGGATTTCCCTCCCCCAGCCCCAGCCTCGCGGCCCGGGAAAGTTAAAAATAGAACGAAATGCCCAAATACGGCGCGGCCCGGCGGGCCCGGCGGGAGCCTCGGCTTCCCGGGGAGGAACACGTGCTTGGCCTCCGGCTCTCATCCCACTCGGCCTGGGTGCCCGGCGCCTGCTCGCCCCCAGCTGCCCCTTTGGGCCCCCGCGTCTCCTCTGCCGGACGCCTTCTCCCTTCCCAGACTCTGCCCCGGCGGGGCTCCCAGACACGCTGCCGAGGACCGGGTGGCCGAAGCTTGCTGCCTCCAAGTGGCTCCGGTATTTATTTATTCGCCGTACGGGAATGAACCCATGGGCATTCTATACCCCCAGCCCCATTTTTATTCTTATTTATCTATTTTTGCGGGACTGGGAATGGAACCCAGAGGCATTTGACCTCCGAACTACACCCCCCCCCTGCCCAATTTTTATTCTTTATTTTGAAACAGGGTCTCACTGAGTTGCAGAGGGCCTCACTAAGTAGCTGAGGCTGTCTGCGAACCGTGGATCCTCCTGTCTCAGCCTCCGGAATGCTGGGATTACAAGTCTGTGCCACCACGCCCGGCCCCACTTTTATTCTTTATTGTGAAAAAAGGTCTCACTAAGTTGCAGAAGGCCTTAGTAGCTAGGCTGTTCAAGAACCACAGTCTTCCTGTTTCAGCGTCCCAAGTACTGGAATCCCTGCACATATCACCTGGCTCTGACTTGGCTTTATTATTTATTTATTGTGGTACTGAGGATTGGAGGGGCATTCTATCTCTGAGCTACACCTTCAGCTCTTTTTTTTTTTTTTAAGCAGGGTCTAAGTTACATAGGGCTCGCCATGAAACTGTGATCCTCCTGTTTTGGCTTCCTTTCTCTCTCTCTTTCTCTCTCTCTCTCTCTCTCTCTCTCTCTCTCTCTCTCTCTCTGTGTCTGTGTGTCTGTGTGTCTGTGTGTCTGTGTGTCTGTGGTACTGGGGATGGGACCCAGGGGCTTTCTACCTTTGGGCTACACTCCCAGACCTTTTTTATATTTTATTTGGAAACGGTCTAAGTTGCTGAGAACCTCACTAAGGCTTTGAACCTGCGTGATCCTCCTGTCTCAGCCTCCCAAGTACAGGGATTACAAGTGTGTGCCACCACGCCTGACTTCTCATTTCTTCTCTCTCTGGCTTCCTTTCTTTTTCTCTCTTTTTCTTTCTCTTGCTCCTCTTTCTTTCTTTGCTTTCTTTCTTTTCTTGCGGGTCTGGGGATGGAACCCAGGGGCATTCGACCTCCGAGCTACACCCGTGGCCCTACTTTTTATTCTTTATTTTGAGACAGGGTCTCACTAAATTGCGCAGGGCCTCACTAAGTAGCTGAAGCTGTCCGCCTTCTGATTGCAAGTGTGCGCCACCATGCCCGGCTTCCTCTCATTCTTTGCCCTGGGGATGGAACCCAAGGGCGTTCTACCAATAAGCTCCACCCCAGTCCCATTTTATTTTTTATTTTGAAACAGTATCTCACTGAATTGCTGAGGGCCTCACTAGTTGCTGAGGCTGGCCTTTAACCTGCCACCATCCTGTTTCAGCCTCCTAAGTACTGGAATTATAGGTATGCTCCAGTATGCCCAGCTCAGCTTTTTCTTTTTTCTTTTCTTTGTCCCCCTCACCTTTTTTATTGTGTGTGTATGGTACTGGGGATTGAACACAGGGGCATTCTACCTCTGAATTATATTGAAACGGAGTCTCACCAAATTGTGAAAGACCTCACTAAACTGCTGAGGCTGGCCACAAACCTGCAATCCTCCTGTTTTAGCCTCCCAAGTACCAAGATTACAAGCCTGTGCCACTAACCCCATTTCAGCTTTTTTGTTTGTTTTGTGGCACTGGGGATGGAACCCAGGGGCATTCTACTTCTGAGCTACACCCCCAGCACTATCTTTTTGTGTATGTGTGTGGTAATGGGGTTGGAACCCAAGGGGCGTTGTACCTCAGGATTACACCCTCAGCCCTATTTTTTATTCTTTTTCTTGGGGAGGGGGGCCTGGGGATGGAACCCAGGGGCATTCGACCTCTGAGCTATACCCCCTGCCCTATTTCTTATTCTTTTTAATTTGAAACAGGGTCTCACTAAGTAGCTGTGGCTGACCGCAAACTGCAATCCTCTGGGCTCAGTCTCCCGAATGCTGGGATTACAAGCATGTGACACCACGTCTGGCTGTTTTTTTTATTCTTAATTTATTTACTTTTATTTTTATATTTTTTTGCAGTACTAGAGATGGGACCCAGGGGCATTATACCTCTGAGCTATACCCCCAGCCCTATTTTTTATTCTTTATTTTGAAACAGGGTCTCACTGAGTTGTAGAGGGCCTCACTAAGTAGCTAAGGCTGGCTGCAAACCAGGATCCTCCTGTCTCAGCCTCCCAAATGCTGGGATTACAAGTGTATGCTATCATGCCCGGCTTTAGTCTATTTATTTATTTATTTATTTATTTATTATTTTTGTGGTACTTGGGGTGGCTTTCTATCTTTGGACTATACTCCCAGACCTATTTTGTACTTTATTTGGAAACAGGGTCTCACTAAGTTGCTGAGAGCCTCTCTAAGTAGCTGAGAATGGCTTTGAATCTGTGCGATCCGCCTATCTCAGCCTCCTAAACGCGGGGATTACAAGTGTGCGCCACCATGCCCGGCTGTCTTTTTATTTTTGAAACAGGATCTCACTGAATTACGGAGGGCCTCACTAATTAGCTGAAGCTGGTCACGAACCTGGATCCTCCTGTCAGCCTCCCAAATGCAGGGATTACAAGAGTGCGCCCCCCCCCCCTTCATCTTTTTCTTAATAGGAGTAGGGCTGTGGCAAAGTCACTTAACTTTGGGGGAGTTAAGTGACTTAACCACCCCATGGTTCTGAGATCTAACTCAGGGTCTCATGCAGGACAGGGAAGTACTGCTACCACGGAGCTACACTCTCAGCCCCTGTAGCCTGCTTATCTTAAAATAAGGCTAATACCTGCCGGTAGGATAGTTGTGTAGCCTGCGATAAAAAGCCCAGGCATGTCCCAAACCCTCAACATTACTACCCTGTCCCCTTCCTTCTCTCTGCCACTCTCATTCCATGCGTGCTTGGGGACAGACGCATCGCACTTACTGTTTAGTGCGTTACAAAGAGCTCTCAAGTACTTTAACTGCCCCTAGCCTGACAGATGAGGATCCCGAGGCACATGCGGGGGACCTGACTTGTCCCAGAGCAAAGGCAAGGCCAAGACCCAAAGCCCGGGCGTGCTGCACCATCCGACCAGGGCTCCCTAGGGAGGGCGTGAGGCTGCGGCAGGTGCTGGCTGCAGCCTCGAGGGACGGGCTCATTAAATCCAGAACAACAGCCTGTCCAGAGCCTCGGTCCCGGGGGCCGGGGAGTCATCAGCTGGGAGATGGGGCCCTCTGGAGGGGGCCAGGGACTGGGTACCAAAAGGGAAGGGAGAGGGGGGATCGAGCCTGCAGCCCACCCAAGAGTGGCCAGTGCCTGAGAAGACCGGCGGGAGGGTGGAGGGCCAGGGGAAGCTTGGCGGGCGGGGTGAGCAGCGGGTGGGGCTTCGCGGCCGCAGTGCCCGCCCCGCCCCGGCGCGTCAGGAGGCTGGAATGAGGAGAATCCGCGGCCACGGGGTCTGCCCGGCTTTCCCCCATCCGGGAGCGCGCCGCCGCATTCCCGGGATGCCCGCCGGCGCCCCCGCAACCACCGCCCCGCAGTGGAAGGAGGGGGCGTCGCCGCCCTTAGGCCTGGGCAGGCCGCAGCCCCTGCAGCCGCCGCCCTCGGCGCTCTCAACCTACTCTCTACGGCGCCCCCAGCCGATGAGGTCTCGTTTCTGTTTCAGAAGGGGAAACTGGCTGGCTAGGTGAAGTGACTTGTTCAAGGTCTCTAGACTTGTAAAAGGAGTGGGACTGAAAACCGGGAATCCCGACGCTCCATACTTCTGCAGGGCTGCGCTGATTCCTCCACACACGACCCTGACACCCCCCCCCATCATGTGTGACTTTATAACCTTAGAGGCAGCGGCTAGGGAGAAGCTCTGGCCTGTGGGGCCCTGAGCGTGGCCCTGGAGTGTAGCTGTGACCCTTCAGTGGCCCAGGACTTATTTTCCAAAGGTACCTCTGGATCTCCTTCCACCTGGGGAGGTGTTTGTTCGGACCACACAGGGGATGGTGCCCACAGTCAATACATGCCAGTTAGCTAGTGTGGGCCAGGTATCTCCAAGCCAGATCTCCAGGGGAGTGGAGGAAAGTGGATAGCCTTAAATGTCTCCCCAGCCCAGGGCCAGGCAGTTCTGGAGGGGCCGCTCTGAGGGACCCCACGCTGATTCCCATGGAGGCAGCCTTATGGCTTCTTGGGGCAGCCTGTCTCACTGATAGCTCAGTGCTGGGCACAGAGCAGGTACCCGATTTAGACTTTTTTTTTTTTTTTTTTGTAGCACTGGGGATGGAACCCAGAGGCATTCTACCTCCGAGCTACACCCCCAGCCCTAGTTTTTATTCTTTATTTTGAAACAGGGTCTCACTGAGTTGCAAAGGGCCTCACTAAGTAGCTGAGGCTGGCTTTGAACTGAGATCCTCCTGTCTCAGCCTCCCAAATGTTGAGATTACAAGTGTGCACCACCACACCCGGCTCCGATTTAGACTTATTAAAGAAATCTTAGGTCTGGGCCCAGGCTGCCTCACCAAGGGACAATTCGAGATTTCAGGGAACTCTCATGTGGGGCAACGGGCAGAAGAAGGTGGCTCTACTCCGATTGTTCGCCGACCCTAATAAAGGACTGTACACTGTAGCTACAGATCCAGGCATCTGGCCTGCTGGTATACCTCTGCCTGGGGATGCAGCCAACGTAAACAGAGCACCTTGCCCCCAACCTAGTCTCTCTGTTCAGTGTCCTTCATGTAGAAAGGAGGGTGGCACTGCCAGCTGATCTTCCAGACTTAGCATTTAAAGGCCCATCCTCCTCCTCACACCAGGCAGTCACCACCTGCTAAACCCCACTGCCGCCCTCTGCCAGGCTCCTCTGCAGGCCAAGATAGCCTCCTATCTCACCTCCTTGCCTTCCTGCCACCAATGCACTTTCCCATGGCCTGTGCTGTTTATAAAGTAGATGACAGCTGACATCTGTTAATGGAATGAGGCTGATAGGTCACCCCACTCCCCAGGCAGGTGCTTCACACCAGCCTCTTGTGGGCCTCCGCATAAGGACTGCTGAGCCCCTCAGTTTACCACGCTGCTGTATTCCTGTGGCGGCACAGGTGGCCCTCTACAGGCTCCCTCGGCGCCCTGCCACCACAGCAGGGGGGCTGCTTTCCCTCCTGTCCCCGTGGCCACGCGGCGGATCTGCACCTGGGCGCCTCAGCCCAGTGCCATCTCCCCACTCCACTGGCCTTGGTCACCCCAAGACTCCGCTCAGGTATCACCCCTCCAGAGCCCCTTCTTCCCCAACACACAGCCCCTCTTTATCTCCTCCAGCACAGAGCGTCGGTTTTCTTGCCTTTCTCCCGACCCAGGCTGCGCTCAGCTAGGCGCCCGGGGCTCTTACGCCCTCGTGGGCACTGCACGGACGAATGAATCTGAATCCCAGACCCGCGTGAGCCCGCGGCCGAGTGGCGGGGCGGAAAGACGCGGTGGGACCGCCATTCATTCTTTGATTCGTCTTCTGAGCCCCCACCCGCTCCGGCGCCGCGACACGCAGGGCAGTGGTAGGGCGAGGAAGGGAAGGAGTAGAGGCAGAGGCAGGGAAGGGGCAGGGGCAGGGAAGAGGCAGGGAAGGGACAGGGGCAGGGGCAGGGTAGAGGCAGGGCCGGAGCAGGGAAGGGGCAGGGGTAGGGCAGAGAAAGGGAAGGGACAGGGGCAGGGTAGAGACAGGGAAGGGGCAGGGCCGGAGCAGGGAAGGGGCAGGGGCAGGGTAGAGGAAGGGAAGGGGCAGAGGAAGGGAAGGGGCAGGGAAGGGGCAGAGGCAGGGTAGAGGCAGGGGCAGGGAAGGGGCAGGGGCAGGGCCGGGGCAGGGAAGGGGCAGGGGTAGGGCAGAGGAAGGGAAGGGGCAGGGAAGGGGCAGGGGCAGGGTAGAGGCAGGGGCAGGGGCAGGGAAGGGGCAGGGGCAGGGCCGGGGCAGGGGGGCCGCGAGCGGGAAGGGGCGGGGCTCGAGCGGCTCCCCTGGCTCACGGCCGCCGGCGGCGGAGGGCCGGGGGCGCACGGCGTGCGGGGCCCCGCCGCCCGCGCCGCCCTCTCGTTACCTGCAAGCAGCCTAAGTCCGGGACCCCTGGCGCGCGCTGCAGCCCCCCGGCCCGCGGAGCCCTCCCGGGGCCACGAGGCCGCCTCCCGCCCGCGCCCTGCCCGCGTACCCACCGGCTCGGTCCTTCGGGTGCGCGGGCGGGGGCCGGGCTGGGCGGCGTGGCCGCCTCGGGAGTCCGCGGCCCGGGCACGTCCTCCCCGCCCAGGGCCCGCCGGGGGCCGGCCCGCCGCCTGTCGTCATCCCGGGCAGGGCGACTCCGCCCCGGCCCCGGCCCCGGCCCGCTCGGCCAGGCTCGGAGGCGCACTGCTTTCTCCACCCGGGCCGGGCGCGGCACCGGCCGAAGGCCCAGCCCGCCCTGCAGTGCTGGGTGCGCGGGATGGGTTCCCGCCCCTCATGCCCGGGCCCCCTTGCACCTCCGGGGCAAACCAGACGCTTTCTCGCGTGCTGGGCCAGGGCAGTACTTCCTCCATTTCTAACTTCTTCTCTGTCTTCACCCACTTCCCCTGCCCAGGCTCCTTGCTCTGAGAAGGCAATAACCGTACTCAGCGCCTGGAATTTTACAGGGTCTACCCTCTGACCTCAGAGCAGCCCCTTCACCTGCTGGTGAAGCTCAGTTCCTAGCCCAGCCACTGAAGTCCAGGGAGCTGAGGGTTCCTCTTTGAAAAACCCTGCTCGGCTGCCTCTTAATCCGTTACCCCTGGCTTCCACTTGCTCCTTCTTTTCCAGTTTCTGTACCCACCAAGGATCAGAACCCGTCCGAGCCGCTCACCTCTTTCCAGAACGGGTGTGCTTGAGGAGAGGCTGCCTAGGTAGGCCCTGGGGGAACACTGCCGCCCTTCCTCCCAGCCCAGAGCATCCCGGCTTACAAGCTTGCACGGCCTGTGGGGATGAACCACGCGGATGATCTCCCCGGTGGGTATCAGCTCCACTTGCAGCGCCATTCTGTCCTGGGAAGAGCCAGTGTGCTGAGCACTGGGGCCTGGCCACAAATCTGCCTGCCCGCCTACTGGCTCTGGCTGAACAGAGCCAGGCGTCTACACTCCAAGGCTGGGATGGCCACTTGGTTCTGCTTCAACTTCAGCCCCAAGGGATGTGGCTGGTCCAGATTCTCAGGACACAGATGGAGCAGCCCAGGTCTGATTGGGAGGCCTCTTGGCTGGAAGGTTGGGGCAGGAAGAGGAGGAGCTGAGGGATGGAGGGAGGAAATGCCAGTTGTCCCAGGTAACCAGAGGAGCTGATAGAGCCATTGTGGGGGACCCTGGGCTCCAGGTCAACGGGTAGGAGGCCTTCTCCCTCCCAGCCGCTCCTCTCCCACTACCCACTCTTTGGTATTAGCTGGAGAGCCTGGTGACCACTCCCCCAATCAGAGGACACATCCTTAAACCAAGAGGATAAGCCAAGAGGTAACTGCCCCTCTTGAGAATCTCTCCAACTTGAAAGCAGCAGGTGAACCACTTGTTTTTAGTAATGGGGATTGAACCCAGGTTCTACATCCAAGTTATATCCCTATCTTGTGTGTGTGGTGTGTGCTGGGAATGGAATCCAGGGCTGTCCTACCTCTGAGATACATTCCCAAAGCCCTGTTTTAATTTTTTTAGTTTGAAAAAGGTCTCACCAAATTGCTGAGAGCTTTGCTAAGTTGCTGAGGCTGGATTCAAACCTGTGACCCTCCTATCTCAGCCTCCCAAGAATTGGGATTACAGGCGGACTACTATCACACCCAACTCTTGTTGAAGTCTTTTTTTTGGGGGGGGGGTGGTACTGGGGATGGAACCCTTCTACTTCTGGGCTACACTCCCAGACCTATATTTTATTTGGAAACAGGGTCTCTTAAACCAGCAAGGCTGGCTTCAAACCTGTGCGATCCTCCTGTCTCCATCTCCCAAGTGCAGGGATTACAAGCCTGTGCCACCACGCCCGGCCTATTGTAGTCTGAGTCAGGGTCTCAATAAATTGCTGAGGCTGGCCTTAAACTTCCAATTCTTCTCAGTCTCCCAAGTGCTGGAATTATAGTAGGCATGCACCACCACAGCCGGCTTGGTCCCCCCCCCCTCCGGTACTGGGGCTGGTACCCAGGGGCATTCTACCTTTGAGCTACACCCCCAGCCCTATTTTTTAATTCTTTATTTTGAAACAGGGTCTCACTGAATTACAAAGGGTGCCACTAAGTAGCTGAGGCTGTCTGCTAACCTTGATCCTCCTGTTTCAGCCTCCTAAATGCTGGGATTACAAATGTGCACCACCATGCCCGGCTGGGTTTACTTTTTGAAATGGGGGCCTCACCCTCACTGTATTTCCAGGCTGGCCTCTTACTCCTGGGATGAAGTGATCCTCCTGCCTCAGCCTCCTCAGTAGCCGAGACTACAGGTGCTTGTCATTGTACTTGAGCTGGCCATACGGTGTTGTGAGGGCTGGAGGGCACTGTAGGCAGGCCTCCATTCTACCCTCCTCTGGAGTGTCAAAACAGGTTAGTTTGGGAAGTCAATTCCTTTGGTATAGGCAATCTCTAGCTGTTTGCTCCTTTCCAACTGGACCCCCAGGTGCCCCTGCCCCCAGTGTTCCTGTTTTTCTATCTTTATTGTTGCTAAATCACAGCTGACACTTTCCTGGCCTGGGACTGAGCCCTCTGGTCTCCAGCCATTCCTTAAAGGAAGTGAGAACAGGGAAGTGGCTGGGGGAAACAGACCTTTCCACAGGGAGAGGCTGACTTGGGAGGTGCTGGCGTACAGTGGGCCTGTACTGACAGACTGTCCCTGGGCAGGGATCTCCTCCCAGGAACCCTTCCCCTCCCTCCCTGCAGCTTTCCCCCGCCCAGGAAAGGCCTACAGAACTTCCTTCCTCTGGGAAGCACATCCATCCAGAGCAGGCTCATCCCAATGGCCACACAATGGCCCTTATCAGCCATGGAGCCAGGCGCAGAGACCCAGCACACACCAAGTCTCACATATTTCCTGTTTCCACCCAGTGGGTCAGGGGTGGGCCCAGAGCAGCCATATCCTGACTGGAATGGAGAGGAGGGAGAGCAATCCCCCTTCCCTTTTCCGTCTCTCAATCACTGCTGGCCTCACCCTCCCAGCTGAAGGGGCCTTGCAACAGGAGGCCTGGGCAGGACTGTGGGTAACTAAGGGCAGGAAGGGGAGAGGTACGTGTCAGAGAAATAGGGACTCCTGGCACCAGGGCCCAAGCACCAGCCCAGGGCTAGGTGAATCAGGATGGGAGGTGAGCACACGCACTCCTCTGGCAGCCGATGCTCTTGCAACAGCCTCCTGAACAAGTGCAGCATTTGCATTTTATAGACGACCAGACTCTTGTGTGGTGGGGGTAGAGGGTAGAAGAGACACCAATTCAAACCCGGGTCCCCTCCCCACACCTTCAAGGAGTCACACACATAAAAGCCACATTTCTAGTTCTCATTGTAACAGACAGAACACAGAAAGCCATGCTTGCTAGAAGCTGGGGGAACTCTTAAACCATGGCTCCAGGGCGTAGAACGCAGAACTGGAGAGGCTCAGCCTCAGTCCTAGGAAGGATGTGACAGTCGCAGCGCAGGCTCCCTGAAGTGTCTTCTGGAGGAGGGCTGGTGAGTGGCCACTGGCAGAATGCAATCAGCAGGAGTGTGCTGCTTATGTCCATACAGCACCAAGAGAATGTTCTCTGAGGCCCTTTGGACCAGGTCTTCCAGAATGTCTTTTTTTGTTGTTGTTGTTGTTTTTGCAGCACTAGGGATGGAACCCAGGGGCATTTTAACTCCAAGCTACACCCCCAGCCCTACTTTTTATCTTTTTTTTTTTTTTTTTTTTGGTGGTACTGGGGGTGGAACCCAGAGGCTTTCTACCTCTGGGCTATACTCCCAGACCTATTTTATATTTTATTTGGAAACAGGGTCTCGCTAAGTTGCTGAGAGCCTCACTAAGTAGCTGAGGCTGGCTTCAAATCCGTACGATCCTCCTGTCTTAGCCTCCCGAGCACGGGGATTACAAGCATGCGCCACCATGCCCAGCTCTTTTTATTCTTTATTTTGAAACAGGGTCTGAGTTGCAAAGGACCTCACTAAGTAGCTGAGGCTGTCCATGAACCACAATCCTCCTGTCTCAGCCTCCCAAAGCTAGGATTACAAGCGTACGCCACCACGCCTGGCCAGAATGTCTTGATCCAGTTTTCCCTCTGTCTGCCCACACTTCTAGGTCCAAGGGGGGTCCAAACAGAAGTTTCTTGCCAGTGAAGACAAGCTTGATCTGGCATGACTCCCAAGTCTGTGGCTATAGCTTCTCTGCCACCTTCGACCTTTCATAGAAGGGCACAATGGGAGCATAGGCCTAACTCACCCACAGAAGCTAACCTGGGCTTGTAATTCTCTCTGCTCAGGTCCTGGGTCGGATTCCCTGGGGCGGGGGCAGGTTGTGCTGGCAGGACCTCAGGTACTCATTTGCCACCACTACGTAAGGGCATGGGTGGAGGGGACCCTCTATTCTCTCTACTTAGTTGTCTGCTTCTACTGAAGGCAGGGATCCCAGACCCTCTGCTCATCCCTCACGGACACAAGCTGATGTGCCACGGCTTCTAGAATTCAATGCTACTTGTGCCAACGAGTCTATGGAGCCTGTACAAATGTGAGCATCTCTCCCTCCCAGGCAGCCTGAGGCCCAGGACAGCATGACAAGAATGCAGGCCTGTGCCAGATGGGGCATGTGCCTGGCAAGATTGCTTGGCAGGCTTAGGAGTACGTGTGTGAAAAATCGAGAAGTGGAACGCAGGCTGGAGGGTCCTTTGCACATCCGGTGGATTGTCTCCAAGTCTTCGCTGTTGACAAACTAGGTTCACTCACATCCCAGCAACAAAAACCTATATTTAAGTGCCAATTCCAGAGCTCTGGCCTGGAGAGAGCAAGTCTGGCCTGGAGAGAGCAAGTCTGGCTGGAGCTCACCCTGGAGTGGGGAGGTGGAGGACGCGTGGCTGGCTGCCTCCTCAGGGGCTGGCCTGGGCTCCCAGCACCTCTGGCAGTGGTAAGGCAGAGCTGGCTGCCAACTCTAGCCTCTGCCCTGTATTCACTCCCTCCTGTCACATCTCAGAACACTAGCTGGTCTTCACCCAGTATATCATCCTTCAAAAAGAAGCGAAGTGGCATCTGTAGGGATAAAATAGGTGGAGAAGAAAAGGCAGGCTCCCTTCCATAGCACGCCATCACTCCCACTCCCATGATGGGCTTCACAGTTCAGGCTGGCTCCTGGCCTGTGGCTTTGGAGAACCAACAATGGGTTCAAATCCTATGTAATAGCCTTTCCCCCACCAAGCATCCCTTACCTTGAAGGCATTGCTCACTCCCACCACAGAATGCATATTGTTGCTATAATAACAGAGAAGAAACTGACCCTCGGTCTCAGGAATGCTGCTGATGTCAATGTACACCTAGAGGGGAGGGTGGACAGGAGTGGTCAGCTCTAGGAGCCTGAGCCCTTCCCAGCCCTCAGTAGCGGGTTATCCAGCACTCGGTTCCTTCCAGAGACAAGAGGGTTTAGGCGACCCACCTGCTGGAAACATACCTGGTTTAGGTTGCCGCTGAAGGAGACCTGGTTGTCCTTGACCCAGACATAGGACACGTAGTCATTAATGTGGCGCATACCCACCTGTGAAGGGAAGAACTGAGTGATTGAGGAGGATATGGAACCTAGAGTAAGTTGTAAGGAGGGGATGGTCTCACTGTTGGGGCTGGCTATCATACTCTGTATCCTCCTCCCGTCCCATACGTAGGTGAAGATCCATGGTACGAACCAGGGTCGCTCTTCATTGTCTCTGCCCAGCTCCCATGAGCCCTCAGGAAAGATAAGCTGGAGGGCTGTGACCACTGGACTCTGGTTGGCCCACCACATCACCTTGTACAGTCCAATCCAGTCCCAGGGGCTGCTGAGGAAGTCTGGGCTGGCGGAGTAGCTGATCAGCAGGTCGTTCTCCATGGTCCACAGGCCCTCTGGCATTATGGTGATCAGTGGGACAGCCAGCAATGGCTTCAGCTACAACAGGGTGGAAAGTGGGTTAAAATCCTGCAGCACCATTCCCTCCTCTAAGGCGACTATTCCTCAGAGTGCCTTCCAATGCAGTGGGGGCAGCAAGGGTCCCCAGAGGGTGGAGAATTCTGTTAGGCTACCCTAGCTGACCCCAGCTGGACAGCAGGAAAGATAAAGATCCAGAAGTGAATCGGGAGTGATGGCCCTGCCAAGGAGAATGGGGCTGAGTGCCAGGTGGGTGACATGGGGAGCCAGTGCTGAGGGTGAGGGTGGAAGAAAGGGAACTGCTGAAAGGTCTGAGAAACTAAGCAGCACACGCCTATGAGCGCAGTACCAGGGAGGCTGAGACGGAGGATCGCAGGTTCACAGCCAGCCTTGGCAACGTAGTGAGACCTTCTACAATGGAGTGAAACTGTTTCAAAATCAAATAATAAAATAGGGCTGGGGGTACAGCTTGGAGGTAGAATGCCCCTGGGTTCAATCCCCAGTAACACACACACACGTGCAAAAGTGCAATGATAAACGGAAATATAAAGGCTGAGGAGGCAGCTGGAAGCTTGAGGGTCAATACTACCTTTGGTTTGTCAGATAGCGAGACACAGGGATGGAGGGAGTTCCCTCTGCAACTTGATCCAAATAGCTTTAGGACAAATAAAAGGAAGTCCTACTTCACACAGTAGGTAATCAGCTTAATGGAACTCATTAGCCCCAAGGGAGAGAACCAAGAGGAAACAGAAACCTACTCCACAGGCTCGGACTGTTTTGACAGACACAGCCATCAACAGCTCCTAGAGGAGCTGGGATACTTGACCTCCAAGGAAGGGCAATCATATTCTCCTACAGGTCTCCCCTGGGGGACTGGCTGATGTGAGAATCCCTAGAGGGCTTAGGAATGTGGCACAGGATGGTTGTTCCTCTGCCAAATGTTGGACAGCCCGGAACTTCACCTCTATATCAAACGTGCCGGTGACAGGCTTATGGTCACTGATGCTGTACATCATGTGGCTGTCGTAGCTCCTCAGAGACAGGGACAAGAGGGGGCCTGGTAGGTTGTGGGCAAAAGAGTGCTCATAAGGCTTCCGCTTCACCCTCCACAGGATGCGGTCAGTCCATGCAGGCTTGCGTTTTTTCTCACTGGGTGAGGAAGAGAAATGGAAAGAAAAAGTGGTTGGCATGAGGGCAGGAAAGTGCTCGCTGAGTCTGCTGGAGCCCTAACTCAAGGGTCTACCAGAGAACAAAAGACTCCTGGGCCAGAGCTGCAGGGAGCACTGCAGCATGAAAGAGGTGCACAACACAATCAGGAGATACTGGCCTAGCTGGGCATGGTGGCCCACACCTGTAATCCCAGTATTTGGGAGGCTGAGACAGGAGGATGCCAGGCTGTAGGCCAGCCTCAGCAACCTAGCACGACCCTCAGCAATGCAGTGAGACCAGTTTCAAAATAAAAATAAATGCTGGACGTGGTGGTTCATGCTTGTAATCCCAGTACTTGGGAGGCTGAGATAGAAGGATTGCAGGTTTCTGGCCAACCTCAGCAACTTGGTGAGGTCCTCTGCAATTTAGTAAGACCTTGTTTCTAAATAAAAGAATAGCCAGGCATGGTGGTGCATGCCTGTAATCCCAGCGTTTGGGAGGCCGAGACAGGAGGATCACACAGGTTCAAAGACAGCCTCAGCTACTGAGTCAAGGCTCTCAGCAACTTAGTGAGACCCTGTTTCCAAATAAAATATAAAATAGGCCTGGGAGTATAGCCCGGAGGTAGAAAGCCCCTGGGTTCCACCCCCAGTACCACAAATAAATAAATAAGGCATGTGGGTGCATACTTGTAATCCCAGTACTTGGGAGGCTGAGAAAGGAGGATCACAAGGTTCATGGATAGCCTCAGCTACTTAGTGAGACCCTATTTCAAAATAAAGAATAAAAAATAGGGCTGGGAGTATAGTTCAGAGGTAGAATGCCCCAGGGTTCAATCCCAAAAGTGTTCAATACCCAGAGATGTTGTGAAAGAGGTACTGGTCTTTGTCAGACTTTAGCCAAGGATTATCTGCCTAGCTCACTTTTTTTTTTTTTTTTTTTGACGGTACTGGGGGTGAAACCAAGAGGCATTCTACCTCTGAGCTACACCCCCAGTCCTATCTTATTTTCCTGTATTTTGAAATAAGGTCTCAATGAGTTGCAAAGGGGCTCATTAAGTAGTAGTTGAGGCTGTCTGCAAATTACAATCCTCCTGTCTCAGCCTCCCAAATGTTGGGATTACAAGCATGCGTCACCACGCCTGGCTCCTAGCCCACATTTTTATAAATAAAATCATGACTCAGAAATATTCCATTTCAAGCTGGGAGTGGTGGCACACACTTGTAATCTCAGCGCTTGGGAGGCTGAGATAGGATTGCACAAGGTTTGAAGCCAGCCTTGACTACTTAATGAGGCTCCCAGCAACTTAAGTGAGACCCTGTTTCCAAATAAAGTATAAAATAGGTCTGGGAGTATAGCCCAGAGGTAGAAAAGCCCCTGCCTTCCAAGAAAAATAAATAATTCCAATACTTGGGAGGCAGAGACAGGAGGATTACACAAAATTGAAGCCAACCTCAGCTACTTAGTGAGGCTCTCATGAACTTAGTGAGGTCCTGTTTCCAAATAAAAAATATATAGCCAGGCATGGTGGCAAACACTTGTAATCCCAGCATTTGGGAGGCTGAGACTGGAGGATCATGGTTTGTGGACAGCCTCAGCTACTTAGTGAGTCCCTCTGCAACTCAGTGAGAACTTGTTTAAAAATAAAGAATAAAAAAAAGGGCAGGGAGTGAGGGGGTGTAGTTTGGAGGTCGAATGCCCCTGGGTTCCATTCCCAGACCTGCAAAAAAAAAAAGAAAGGAAATATTCCATTTAAAAGCTTTTCTTCTTTCCTCAACAAAAGCAGAAGATATCAATCAAAGAAGCTGAGATTTCGATTTTAGAGCCGGATAAACCTGAGCTTGAATCTGGCTTCCCTGGTTACTAATGGTGTGAGGGGAGGGGAGGACCGGTGAATGCTAACTAAATGCCTGTAATCAGCATTGTTTTCATTCACATTTACAAGTGAAAAACTGAGTCCTGCAATAACTGTCCCAAAATCACTCAGCTACTATTTTTTTTTTTTTTTTTTTTTTTTGGTGGTACTGGGGACTGAAACCAGAGGCATTCTCCCTTTGAGCTATACCCCCAATCCTTTTTGCTTTTTATTTGAAAACGGTCTCACTAAGTTTCTGAGGGCCTGGCTAAATTGCCAAGACTGATTTCAAATCCGCAATCCTGTTTCAGTCTCTCAAGCATAGGGATTACAGGAATGCACCACTATGCCCGGCTGATAAAGACAGTGTGTGTGTGTGTGTGTGTGTGTGTGTATATATATATATATATATATATATATATATATATATATATATATATTTTTTTTTTTTTTTTTTTTTTTTTTTTTTGCCGTGCTGAAGATGGAACCAGGGACATTTTACCTCCAAACTCAAGCCCATTCTACCTCCAAACTCCAAACCCCCAGGCCTATTTTTATTCTTCATTTTGAAATGGTGTCTCAAACTGAGCGTGGTGGCACACTCTTATAATCCCAGAAAATGCTGAGAGGCTGAGACAGGATGATCCGTTCCAGGCAGTCTCAGCGACTTAGTGAGGCCCTTTGCAACTCAAAAGGACCTTGTTTCAAAATAAATAAAAAATAGGACTGGGGTTGTAGCTCAGAGGTAGAATGTCCCTGGGTTTCATCCCTAGTACTGAAAAAAAAAAAAAAAAAAAAAGGAGAGAGAAAGAAACAAACAGGGTTTCATTGAGTTGCAAAGTGCCTACGTAGCTGAGGCTGCCTGCGAACCACAATCCTCCTGACTCAGCCTCCCAAATGCTAGGATTACAAACATGCACCACCACACTCGGTTTATTCTTTATTTTGAAACACGGTCTCAGCCGGACATGGTGGTTCATGCTTGTAATCCCAGCATTTGGGAGACTGAGAGGGGGATCATGGGTTTTGCGGCCAGCCTCAGTTATGTAGTGAGGTCTTTTGCAACTCAGTGAGACCCTGTTTCAAAATAAAGAATAAAAAATAGGGCTGGGGGTATAGCTCAGAGGTAGAATGCCCCTGGGTTCCATCCCCAGTACTGCAAACAAAACAAAACAAAACAAGGGCTCACTAAATTAGAGGGCCTCACTGTAGCTGAGGCTATCCTTGAATTGCATCCCCCTGTCTCAGCCTCCCAAGTACTGGGATTATCACAAGCCTGATTTTCTTCATAGGTTGATAAGCATCTTACTACTTGTTGATGCTGTTCTTGATCCTGCAATGCTCTTATCTCCCTGTCTCAGCCTCTCAAGTACTGGGATTACAAGTGTGGCCCAGTGAAGTTCTGAGTGGTAGAGGTTCCAGCTTCCAAGGCCATATCTAGTTCTACTGAGGCCTTACAGCTTCCCTGTGGACTCTTGTTTCCAACGAATGCATTGCAGCAGCAGCCCTGCTGGCCAGCCAGAGCCTGCCCTCTCACCTCCTTTTCAGCCCTCTCTGTTGCCCAGGCTGGGCCCTGTCACCAGTGTTCCCTGCCTCTTCCTATGCGAACTGCCCTGGCCATGGTCCCACCCCATCTTGCTTCACACTCCTGGAATGGCTCACCTTCTCCCCGTTTCCTTGATGGGGACATCTTGGATCTGCCAAACCAGTTCTAAAACCAAGCCTAGAGTTCTATATTTTGCCCTACTCTGCTGTGGAGATATCAATTCACCCCGTAAGTCCAATGGCCTGGGCTGCTCTGCAGACCTCCCACCTCCCTCAGAAGACAGTCCTGCTAGAAGGAAGAAAGAAGCTGATCAAAGAAAAACAAACACATACATATAAGGGGTTCTTCTTTCCTTTAATGAGATTAATGTCCATGCCCTTAATTGGGCCAGGGACCTTTGTTAGACTACTTTTGTCCTCAGTCTAAGACTCAGGTTTCAGTAGTTACCTGGCCTTCTCAATTTCCTTTTTTTGGGGGGATACTGGGGATTGAATCCAGGGGCATTCTACCTCTGAGTAACACACCCATCGCTGCCCCTCCTTTTTACTTTTTTATGTTTTTTATATTTTGGGGCTAATGGGGATTGAACCCAGGGACATTTTACCTCAAAGCTACATCCCCAGCTCTATTTTTTATTCTTTATTTTGAAACAGAGTCTTACTAACAAGTTGCTTACTTACTACGTCTTACTAAGTAGCTGAGGCTAGCCAATAACCTGTGTTCTTCCTGTCTCAGCCTCCCCAATCCTGGGATTACAAGCTTGTACCACCACATCTCTCTAAACTTTACTTTGAAATTAAGTTGCTAAGCGCCTCACTAAATTACTTGATAGGTCAGGTCTCTCCCCCCCACATGACCCCTCGGCAAGGGACAGGAGGCGGAACCCTGGAAGCTAGAAGCGGAGATTTTAGGTGCCTCAAGACTCCAAACATTGGAAGACAAACCAGAGGCCGCAAGACTAGAGATGTCAGGAGAGAATCAGCATGCCTATAAAACATCGGTGCCTCTGCTCCGCCACATGACTCAGCGGTCCGACTGGGACTATGCATGACTCTCCAAATGCATGGTTCGTCGGTCCCTTCCCCCATGGCCTGCTGACTCCTGAAGGTGCCAAATTCTTGATTAAAACTGTTGCTAATAACCTGGTTGGTGTTTTACCTCCTTCGTAATTTCCAGAAACTCTATTTTCATTCATTCACTACTGAGGCTGGCCTGGAACCTGCCACACCCCTGTCTCAGCTTCACAAATAGTGGAATTACTGGCACACACCACCAAACTTGGCTCCATCTCAGCTTTTTGAAAGGTTTTCAGTAAAACTACCACCTGAAGATATGAATCTAAAAATAACTACTAAATTAGGCATGGTGGTACATGACTGTAATCCTAGTACTTGGGAGGCTGAGACAGGAGGATCATGGGTTTATGGCCAGCCTTAGCTACTTAGGCCCTCCGCAATCTAGTGAGACCCTGTTTCACAATAAAAGATAAAAAATAGAACTGGGCCTAGGCATGGTAGTACACGCTTGTAATCCCAGCACTTGGGAGGGTGAGACAGGAGGATCACAGGCTTGTGGCCAGCCTCAGCTACTTGGTGAGGCCCTTCGCAACTTAGACCCTGTTTCAAAATAAAGAATAAAAAATAGGACTGGGGGTGTAGCTCAGAGGTAGAATGCCCCTGGGTTCAATCACCAGTACTTAAAAAAATAAAAAAGGGGCTGGGGGTTTAGCTTGGAGATAGAATACCCCTGAATTAAATCCCAGATACTACAAAAGAGAGAGGAGGGGGAGAGGGAGAGGGAGAGGGAGAGGAGAGGGTACCCGAGCAGGGGTTGTAGCTCCGAGGTAAAAAGCCCCTGGGTTCCACCCCTAGTTCTATCTAAAAATAAAAATAACAACTACAGTTTCTTCATAACTGGGTTAGAAATATGCAAGTCTCATTTAACCCTCAACCCCATTAGGTGTATATCATTATTATTTCCATTTTATGGATAACAACATCAAGGCTTAAAACAGTTTGCCCAAGGTCATAGAGCTGGTGGCAGTTCTGTAAGGGGTAGCAGTAGATACACTCTCTGTATTGTTCCCCATGAAATTCTCCACTACTTTTTTTTTTTTTTTTTTTTTTTTTTGCAGGTCAAGGGATGGAACCCAGGGGCAGTTGACCTCCGAGGTATACCCCTGCCCTATTTTTATTCTTTATTTTGAAACAGGGTTTCACTAAGTTACAGAGGGCCTAAGTAGTTGAGGCTGTCTGTGAACCACAATCCTCAGGTCTCAGCCTCCTGAATGCTGGGATACAAGTGTGTGCCACCACGCCCGGCTTTCTACTATTTCTTTATCTCACACAGTATCTGATCCGCTCATATTGGTGACTCTTGAGCCAAGCTTTCTGCTTCTTGTCCGGGAATCCAAGTGTCCCCAGAACACTGAAATACACTGTCTCCTAAGGCAGGGTTGCCTCCACCCTTTCCTGCCACCCTCCCCGCCCCTCTCCCTTGCTAGCACTAGCTTTCTCTCCTGCGCTGTCAGAGGACAATCTGTGAGCGCTCCCACAGTCTACATCTCATGTTGGGGAGGCAGGAGGTGCCGCTCCTGAGAGGTGATAGATGGATTTATTCCAGATCCCTGAACCAATACTTCAATTTTTTTTTCTTTTTTTGTGCTGGGGATTGAACCCACAGGTATTCTACCTCCAAGCTATCCTCCCAGCCTGATTTTATTTCTTATTTGGATACAGGGTCTCACTAGGTTACTGAAAGCCTTGCTAAATTGCTGAGGCTGGCTTTGAATCTGCCATCCTCCTGTCTCCAAGTCCCAAGTACTGGGATTCCAAGTGTGTATCACCACACTTAGCCCTAACACTTCTGACGCAAATCCTACTGCCACTAGGGCCAACATAATCTGACTTCCCGAGCCACTTGAGCATACATTTCCTCACCTGGTATCATAGTTGTTGGAGTTTGTATCAAATTTGTAGGTGGGTGGAAAGAGCAGGGGGCCCTCCTGGAATTCCCGGAGCAGTGGGTCTCGTTTCTTGGCAATGCTGAGCTGTAGATAAAGACAGTTTCCATCTCTCCCAGTGTTGACCCAATGGCCCAAAATCAAATTCCATTTTTTCACTGCCTCAAAAGATGACCCAACTCCTGAGAGAGCACCTGAATCCACAGGCTCAGGGGAAGTGCCAGCCTGCCATTTCATAGTCCTGGGACTGTAAGAACAGGCTTTGAATTCTACCTCTGGAGATTATTAGCAGACTTAATGGAAAAGACAATAGTGGGTGGATGTCTGATGGAGGACCATGACACGACAAAGCCCTTCTTGCTCCTTATTCTAGAGCACACCTTTGGCTCACTCATGTGAAGATCAGGCACTGACAGGATGGCTGCCCCATCCCCAGGGTTGAATCCCTACTACTATTCCCCTCCCCTCCGCACCTTCCCTACCAAAGGGGTTGGGGGAGGCAGGGGAGACCAGGCTCACTGGGCTGTGAGCAATGTGCTCTGCAGTTTCACAGGGACCTCTACAGTGGGCTCAGGTTACCCCTGGGGACTCTTCCCCTCATTTGATACCTGATCCTTCTCCCACAGGTCTTTGTAGAACTGATTTGTTATGGATTCCCGAACAAAGTGCAACCCGAAGTCCTGGATCCGAAAGTTCATGTCTCCGAACCAGAGAATAAGGCTTCAGAAAGAAAGGAGGGCAGCCTGAGCATTTGTTTGAGGTCAGCATAGTGAGGAGTAACAGGTGACACAGGCCTGCTCAATAATCCAAGGGCTAGCCGGGTGTGGTGGTGCACGCTTGTAATTCCAGCATTTGGGAGGCTGAGACAGGAGGATCCTGCTTCACAGACAGCCTCAGCTACTTAGTGAGGCCCTCTGCAACTCAGTGAGACCCTGCTTCAAAATAAAGAATAAAAAATAGGGCTGGGGGTGTAGCTTGGAGGTAGAATGCCCCTGGGGTTCCATCCCAAGTAAAGCAAAAAAAAAAAAAAAAAAAAAAAAAAAAGAAAAAAAAAAAGAAAAAGAAAATCCAAGGGCTGAAGCTCCAGGGTATAGACGAGAGGCCAATGCTAGGAGAGATCAGGGAACAGGGATACAGGGGTGGGGTAGAGTGGGAATTTTTTTTTTTGTGTGTGTGTGTGTAGTACTGGGAATTGAATCCAGGGGTAGTCTACCTCTGAGCTATAACCCTAGCCCTATTTTTAAATTTTTATTTCAAAACAGGGTCTCACTAAGTGGCAGAGGGCCTTTCAAAGTTGCTGAGGTTGGCTTAAAACCTGCAATCCTGTGTTAGCCTCTCAAATACTGGGCTTATAAGTGTGCCTTTTTCTTTTCTTTTTTTGTACTAGGGATTGAATCCAGGGGAGCTACCTCTGACCTACTACACCCTAGCCCTTTTTATTTTCTTTACTTTGTGACAGGGTCTTGCTAACTTGCCCAGGCTAGCCTCGAACTTGTGATCCTCCTACCTCAGCCTCCAGAGTGCCTGGGATTACAGGCACGTGCCACTCTGCCAACAGGACTGTTCTTATAGTTCCTCCACCATCATTTAAGCTGAAGGAAACTCCAGAGGGGCATATGACAAAGACAACGGAGGATGTAGTCCTCCCTCTCCCTCAACCGGTCACCAGGACAGGCTGAGAAACAGCCTCCTGGTGACCTCAAGAGAACACAAGCTTCTTACCTTGGGGGTTTAGAAATGTACAGGGTTAGCCGGGCGTGGTGGTGCATGCTTGTAATCCCTGCACTTGGGAGGCTGAGACAGGAGGATCGCACAGGTTAGAAGCCATCCTCAACTACTTAGTGAGACCCTGTTTCCAAATAAAATATAAAATAGGTCTGGGAGTATAGCCCGGAGGTAGAAAGTCTCTAGATTCACCACCAAAAAAAAAAAAAAAAAAAAAAAAAGTACAGGGTTTTAGCCAGGCATGGTGGCACACACCTATAATCCCAGAATTTGAGAGACTGAGACAGGACAATCATAGGTTCCAGGCCAGCCTCAGCAAATTAGTCAGGCCCTCTGCAACTTAGTGAGACCCTGTTTAAAAAAAAAAAAAATGGGGGGGGCTGGGGTATGGCTCAGAAATAGAATGCCTGTATTCCCTCAGTAAAACACACACACAAAAAAACATACAGGGGTTTTAGGCAGAACAGAAGTTTAAAAAAGGGGACCCTGGGCAGTCAAAGCAGGGTAGGACAGCACATGGAACCTCAGGAGAAGGGCTGGGAAATGGAGTACACCTGACTGGCTGAGGATGGCTGATGCTAGCCAGGGCTAGCATGGGGGAGAGGGAAAGGCTGACAGTTTGCAGCTCCGAGCTCACTCATGGTCCAGGATGTTGGGGATATTCTGTTCCTCAAAATTCTGCATTTCCAGGATCCGGTCAAAGTGCTCCAGCCGCTGGTCATTGTTGGATACATGGGGAGGCAGGTGGCAGTTGATGATGCTGACGTAGTAGCCATAAAGTCTCAGGCACATGATGACTCCCCCTTTGTTCCCCTGGTAGGATATGTGGGCAGAAGGGTGGGAAGCTGCTCTGGGTTTCCATCCTGGGCTTGTGGGAAGACAGTCTCGCCTCCCCCATACTCACAAACTACAGTCCACCCAGCTTGGAGTCTCAGGGATACCTAGCTCTGCCCCCTTTTTTCTGGCACTGGGGATGGAACCCAGGGACATTCTACCTCCAAGCTACAGCCCCAACCCTAGTTTTTTTTTTTTTGGTGGTGGTACTGGGGGTGGAACCCAGGGGCTTTCTACCTCCGGGCTATACTCCCAGACCTCTTTTATACATTATTTAGAAACAGGGTCTCACTGAGTTGCTGAGAGCCTCACTAAGTAGCTGAGGCTGGCTTCAAACCTGTGTGATCCTGTCTAAGCCTCCCAAGCACGGGGATTACAAGCGTGCACCACCATGTCTGGCAACCCCAGCCGTATTTTTTATTATTTATTTTGAAACAGGGTCTCACTGAGTTGCAAAGGGCTTAAGTAGTAGCTGAGGCTGTCCTCAAACTGTGACTCTCCTGTCTCTCAGCCTCCCAAATGCTGGGATTACAAGTGTGTGCCACCAACAGGCCTAGCCCCTTATAAGGCAGGAGAATGAGTATGGCAGGGTTCTGGGCTGAAAAAGAGCATCAGGATTCATTTTGCTTCCTCTTGCTTTTGCTCTGCTAAAACTCCCAGCCCTCCCAGGTCATGCCTCAGATAACAGCCCCATCCTTACCCAGTACCCGTAGAAGCCAGTAGGGGTGGATTTTGTAGAGAGGATCTGGATGTAGGGCAAATGATGATACTTGGCAAAGACCAATAACAGTAGCCCTTGCATTCGGATGCGAGAGATCTACAGGAGAGGAGGGCAAAAGTTATTTAAAAATTTTTTTTGTGTGTGTATGGTACTGGGGATTGAACTAAGGAGCATTCTTCCTCTGAGCTATACCCCTAGCCCTTTTTAAAAATTTTGTTATGTTGGGCATGGTGGTGCACGCTTGTAATCCCTGCACTTGGGAGGCGGAGACAGGAGGATCACACTGGTTCGAAGCCAGCCTCGCTGGCTTAAGAGACCCTGTTTCCAAATAAAAAAAATAGGTCTGGGAGTGTAGCCCGGAGGTAGAAGGGCTTCCAGGAACTCCAGCACCACCAAAAAAAAAAAAAAAAATTTTTTTGTTTTGTTTTTGGCACTGGGGATTGAACCCTGTGGCATTCAATTTCCAAGCTACAACTCCAGCCTTTTTAACTTTTTTTTTTTTTGTGTGTGTGTGTGTGTGTGTGTTTGAGGATGGAACCCAGGGGTATACGACTTCCGAGCTACACCCCCTGCCCTATTTTTTATTCTTTGAAACAGGGTCTCACTAAGTTGTGGAGGCCCTCACTAAATAGCTGAGGCTGTTTGCGAACCATGGTCCTCTGGTCTTAGCCTCCCGAATGCTGGGATTACAGGCATGTCACCACCATGCCTGGCTCCAGCCCTTTTTAATTTTTTTTTTTTTTTCAGTACTGGGGATGGAACCCAGGAGCATTCTACCTTTGAGAGATACTTCCAGCCCTATTTTTTATTCTTTATTTTGAAACAGGGTCTCACTGAGTTGTAGAAGGCCTCACTAAGTAGCTGAGGCTGTCCGCGAATGGTGATTCTCCTGTCTTAGCTTCTCTAATGCTGGGATTACAAGCGTGCATCACCACGCCTGGCTCTAATTTTAATTCTGATACAGGGTTTTGTTAATTTGTTGAGGCTGGCCTTGGGCCTGCAGTCCTTCTGTCTCAGCCTCCCAAGTACTGGGATTATAGGCATGTAGTACCAGAGCACCTGGTTTATTTATTTGCAGAACTAGGGGTTGCACCCAGGGATATTCTATCTCCAAGCTACACTCCTAGTCCCCCCCCCCCTTTAATTATTTTTCTTTCTTTCTTTTCTTTTTTTTTGTGGTACTGGGGATGGAAAGCAGGGGCATTCTACCTCTGAGTGACACCCCAGCCCTATTTTAAATTCTGAAACAGGGTCTTACTGAGTTGCAAAGGGCTTCACTAAGTAACTGAGGCTGTCTGAGAATAGCAATTGTCCTGTCTCAGCCTCCCAAATGCTGGGATTACAGGCCTGCCACCACGCCCAGCTCCCTTTTTTATTCTTTATTTTGAAACAATTCTCTCCAAATAGCAGAGGGCCCAAGTAGCTGAAACTGGCTTCAAAATAGCAATCCTCCTATCTCAGCCTCCTAAGTACTGAGATTACAAGCATGCACCACCAACCAGGGCTATTTTTTGTTTTGAAACAGGGTCTTGTTTGCTTGCTGAGAGTCTTGCTACATTGTTGAGGCTGTCTTAGAACCTGCAATCCTTCTAACTCAGCCTCCCAAGTACTGAGATTACAGGCATGCACCACCATTCCCATTTATGGTATACCAGTTTGAAACTCTAAAGTTTCACTCCTTTCCTTTCTTTTTCATAGCTACCAAATGGTGCATTCTGGAAGATAAAGTCTTAGTTTCTGCTCCTGAGCCTGAGGGTAGAGAGAAAGTGAGCCTGTCAAAGTACCCTACCAGAAGGTTATTGATTCTTCAGTCCCAGCCCCACGAATGCTCTTCTCCCTGATGCTGACCTTAGATCCTTTGTGTACTAGGACTAGGCCTGTTTTCTCATTGATAAGAGAAAAACAATACTATGTCACAGATGCTGAGAAGATTATCTGATAACTTTTATTTTCTGCCTTAAGGATTCTTTTTTTTTTTTTTTTTTTAAAGGGGATTGAATCCAGGGTCATTCTACCTCCAAGCTATATCCCTAGCCCTATTTTATTTTATTTTATTTTTTAAACAGGGTCTCAGTTACTGAGTCTCCCTACTTGCTGAGGCTGGCCACAAACTTGCAAACCTTCTGTCTCAGCTTCCCAAGTACTGGGATTACAAGCATGTGCCACCACCCTGGTTTAGGATTCCCTTTTTCTTTAATGACACTGGGGATTGAATCCAGTGTCATTCTACCTCTGAGTTACACCTTCAGCCTGATCTTATTTTTTGTTTTGAAACAGGGTCACACTCAGATGTGAAGGGCCTCACAAATTGCTGAGGCTGGCTGAGAACCTGTGATCCTCCTATCTCGGCTTCCACAGTACTAGGATTACAAGCATGTGCTACCACATCCAGTTTAAAATGCTTTTTTTTTTTTTTTTTTTTTTTTTGCGGTACTGGGGATGAAACCCAGGGGCATTCTACCTCCGAACTACACCCCTAGCCCTGTTTTGTACTATTTATTTTGAAAAAGGGCCTCACTAAGTACCTGAGGCTGTCCGCAAACCATGATTGTCCTGTCTCAGCCTCCCAAATGCTGAAATTACAAGCATACACCACCATTCCTGGCTCAGTTTAAAATTCTTTTTTTTTTTTTTGGGTCTGGGGATAGAACCCAGGGGCATTCTACCTCTGTGCTACACCCCCTTCCCTATTTTTTATTCTTTATTTTGAAACCGGGTCTCACTGAGTTGTAGAGGGCCTAAGTAGCTGAGGCTGTCCGCAAACTGCAATCCTCCTGTCTCAGCCTCCCAAGTGCTGGGATTACAAGCGTGCACCACCACACCTGGCTTTAAAATTCTTAAAACAAAACAAAAAACTGTGTTACTGGGGATTGAACCCAGGGCATTCTATCTTGAAGCTACACCTCAGCCCTATTTTATTTTGAAACAGGGTCTCACTAGGTTGCTGAATGTGTTGCTAAATTGCTGAGGCTGGCCTCCAACCTGAAATCCTCCTGTCTCAGCCTCTGAAGTATTAGGATTACAGGGATTTGCTACCATGCCTGGCTCAAGAATTCATATGCTAGGTGTGTGCCACCATGCTTGGCTCTGTGCATTTACTTTGTTGTTGTTGTTTTTCTGTGCATTTAGTTTTGTGTTTGTATGTGTCGCACTGGGGATTGAAACCTGGGGCAATCTACGTCCCAGGAACAACCCTAGCTGTATTCTTCATTTTGAAATAGGATCTCACTAGGTTGATGAGAGTCTCACTACTTGCTGAGGCTGGCCTTCAACCTGCAATGCTCCTGTCTCAGCCTCCTAAGTACTGGGATTACAGATGTGTACCATCATACCCTGCTCTGTCGCTTTACTTTTTTTTTTTTTTTTTGTAGCACTGAAGATGGAATTCAGGAGCATTCTACCTCCATGCTACCCCCCCAGCCCTATTTTTTAATTTTTTATTTTGAAACAGGGTCTGAGTTGCCAAGGGTTTCACTAAGTAGCTGAGGCTGTCCATGAACTGTGATCCTTCTGTCTCAGTCTCCCAAAAGCTGGGCTTACAAGAGAGTGTGCTACCACACCTGGCTTTTACTTTTAAGAATTCTTTGTGTATGTGGGAGGGGGGTATTGGGGATGGAACCAAGGGGAATTCTACCTCCAAGCTACACTGAGAGCCCTATTTATTTATTTATTTATTTATTTATTTATTTATTTATTATTTTTTGGCAGAACTGGTAGTTGAACTCAGGGGCATTCTACCTCCAAGCTATACCCCCAGCCCTTTTTTATACTCCCAGACCTATTTTATATTTTATTTGGAAATAGGGTCTCACTAAGCTGCTAAGAGCCTCACTAAGTAGCTGAAGCTGGCTTCAAACCTGTGTGATAATCCTGTCTCAGCCTCCCAAGCACTGGGATTACAAGCGTGCACCACCATGCCTGGCTTACTTTTTGAAACAGGGTCTCATAAATTATCGAGTGCTTCACTATGTGGCTGAGGCTGACCATGACCATGTAATTCAGAGGTCCACCAGGGCAGTGCAGAGGACATCTGCTCACAGGTTGGGGAGAATAACTGATATCTACTGAAGGGCTTCACATATCATTTAATGCTTTGCCAACACACTAAGGAATCAGCAGAAATATTCTGGGATTGCCAAAATATCTAACTATCTGTGACTGCAGGAGGTGGGGTGGGAACGGGCTGAAGACACAGCTCTCTTTTCTCAGTCTCAGGCTGTCTACACCTACCACCCGAGTAGCTGTTTCCTGAGTATTAGGTGCAGTGGCCAAGGAGGAAATCCCCGGGTGGGGAGCATGTACTGGAGCCTTCCAGGAATTATGAAATTTGATCCAGCAGACAAGTGCTTTAGCACAGTAGAGTTAAAGCTGGAGAACCCCAAATCAGGACTGAGCAAGGGAAGAGTCAGAACCGGAGGTTGCTACAAATGTGTTCTCAACACTACCCTCCACCCCTGTCTTTTTTTTTTTTGTACTGGGGATTGAATCCCAGGGTATTTTACCTCCAAGCTATAACCTCAGTCCTATTTTATTTTTTATTTTGAAACAGGATGTTACTAAGTTGTGAAGGGCCTCATAAATTGCTGAAGCTGGTGGTAAACTTGCGCTCCTCTGGTCTTAGCTTTCTAGTAGTGGGATTACAAGCATATGCCACCATGCCCTGGCTCACCCCCCAGCTTCTATCTCTCTAGTTCACAAGTATATGACAACAGAATTGAGGGCAGGGCTAGCCTATGAGGGACTAACTTTTAGGATCAGGGCAGAAGCCAGCGAATTGATAAAAGATTCACTGTAATCCTAATCCACAGAGCAGATTTGGCCCACTGGGCTCTACCAAAGTCTAGTCCACTTTGTAAAGAGGCAGCAGGAAGTGGGAGGTGGGGCGGCTGGAGTGGGGGCAGGACAGGGTCAGACTGGGAGAAAGGGTGGGCCAGTGGGGAAAAGCAGCAGACTTTTAGAGGAAGTTCTAGAAAAGGGAGGAGGAGGAGGAGCTAATGAGGGGACTGGCAGGTGGTGTCTGGGCGCCCTGGAACAACAAGGGGGGTCAGCCTGAGGCTTATCAACCTATGTTTGGCAAAACCACACCCACAGAACCGGTTGTAAACAGGGCCTGCCAGTTCACCGATTTCCATTTTTGCGGGGGTGGGGGAAGAGAGGAGGGGAGGGGAATGCAGTTTGGGTGCCTGGTTCTCCAGCTGGCCTCCCAACCTTGGGAGCTGCATGGGTGGAATGGGTTGTGTCTCTGCCACAAGCTGAGCTAATTTCCTTGGCTCAATTCCATCCTACCAACCCCCTGCAAGTTAGCCAAGGCACAAGGAGGCCTGCACTCTTGGGAAGGGAGTGAGTGGTGAGAGGAGTGGCTCTGCCCTCAGTGAGGATCCAGATCCAAGTCTGCAGGAAGAGGCCTCCGAGTTGATTTGGAGGACACCAAGGGCTCAGGAGCTAGCATGTTCTAGCCTCAGCAGGACTAAAACCTTGTCTTTTCTCTCTTCTTTGGGAGGACCTGTAGCTGTGTATCCAGCACCCTCAGGAAATTGGGTAACAGAATTAATTTTTTTTTCTTTTCTTTTTGCAGTGCTTCCAAAAAGGAGCCCAGGGTTTTGCACATGTGAGGCAAGCACTCTACCACTTAACCATACCTCTAGCCCTAGGTAACATAATTCTAAAAATTCCCTTCCCAGGGAAGGGAACAGAGAAAATTCTGGTATTCCCCAAAGCTGTGAATCAGGTGCTTTGAATGGGAACATGTTTCATCCCTCAGGTATGCAAGGAAAAAAAAAGAAAAGAAAAGAAAAGAAAAAGAAGTGCATGTCTGTAATCCCAGTACTTGGGAGGCTGAGACAGAAAGTTCACAGGATTACAGCCAGCCTCAGCAATGTAGTGAGGTCCTCTGCAACTTAGTGAGACTCTGCTTCAAAATAAAAAATAGAATTGGGCTGGAAGTGTAGCTCAGAGGTAATATGCCCCTGGGTTCAATCCCTAGTTCTGCAAAAAAAAAAAAAAAAAAAAAATAGGGCTAGGGGTATAGCCTGCCTTGGCATTCAAGCTCTAGTACCCAAAACAAAACAAAAAAGCAACAACAACAACAACAACAACAACAAAGATTTAAAAAGGCATTGGGGATGCTGGGCACAGTAAAAAATAAATAAAAAATAAAGGGCCAGGCATGGTGGCGCACGCTTGTAATCCCAGCATTTGAGAGGCTGAGACAGGAGGATCTTGTTTCATGGACAGCCTCAGCTATTTAGTGAGGCCTTGTTTCAAAATAAAGAATAAGCCCAGCATGGTTGCACACACTTGGAATCCCAGCATTCACAGCCTCAGCATAGAGAGGCCCTTCGTGACTCAAAGAGACCCTGTTTCAAAAATAAAAAAGAGCTGGGTGTGGTGGTGCATGCTTGTAATCCCAGCACTTGGGAAACTGAGACAGGAGGATCAAACAGGTTTGAAGCCAGCCTCAGCTACTTAGTGAGGCTCTCAGCAACTCAGTGAGATCCTGTTTCCAAATAAAGTATAAAAGAGAAAAGAGGTCTGGGAGTATAGCCCAGCAGTAGAAAAACCCCTGGGTTCCGCCTCCAGTACCACCAAAATAAATAAATAAGACTAAAAAATAGGGATGGGGGTATAACTTGGAGGTACAATGCTCCTAGGTTTCATCCCCAGCACCCCCCTACACACACAAAAGGTACTGGTATGTAGATATCCAGCAGTTTTCTTCTTTCTAAATGTAATACATGCTCAAGTAAAATAGAAAATAACAAAAGTAAATAATAAGGTCGGGCTTGGTGGTACATGCTTGTAATCCCAGCATTTGGGAGACTAAGAAGAATCGCGGTTTGCTGCCAGCCTCAGCTACTTAATGAAGCCTTTTCCAAGTCAGTGAGATCCTGTTTCAAAATAAAGAAAAAAAATAGGGCTGGGGTGCAGCTTGGAGGTATAATGCCCCTAGGTTACATTCCCAGTACCACAAAAAAAAAAAAAAAAAAAAAAAAAAAAAAAAAAGAAAGAAAAGAAAAGCAAAGCACTGAGAGCTGAGCATGGTAGCGTGGTGGCACACACGTGTAACCCCAGCACTTTGGAGACTGAGACAGGAGGATCCAGGTTCGCAGAGAGTCTCAGGTACTTAGTGAGGTCCTGTGCAACTCAGTGAAACCCTGTTTCAAAATAGAGAATAAAAAACAGGCCTGGGGATGTCACTTGGAGGTAGAATGCCCCTGGGTTCCAACCCCAGTATGCAAAAAACAAAAAAGGCACTGCGGGGCTGGGCTTGGTGAAGCACACCTGTAATCCTCGTACTTGGGAGGCTGAGACAGGAAGATTACAAGTTCACAGACAGGGTCAACAACTTAGTGAGGCCCTCCCCAACTTAGTGAGACCATTTAAAAAATAATAATAAAATAGGACTGAGAGTGTAGCTCAGAGGCTGAATGTCTCTGGGTTCAATTCCTGGTACCACAAAGGGGGAGACCTAGGGGTATAACTTGGATGTAGAATGCCCCTGGTTTTAATCCCCAGTATCATACACAGAGGAACACATCAGTCTGAATAATTAGGGTTTAGTGGAGATGAGACACACTTCTTAACTGCCCATAAATTTGTAAGTTACCTTGACGAAGTTCAGAGGAGAAAGCACATCCATGAAGAAACTGCTCCATGGGTCTTCAAAGGCAGTACTGGAAAGGAAGCTTATGATTCCAAAATTCATTTCCTGCAAACTGACCATCCTAGGTTAGAGGCTTATTCCCTGGCCTGGAGGATACCGTCTCTGCTATAGACATTTAGTACTGCCCCATTAGACTTTCATTCCCTGGGGTCTGAAGACTATGAGCTCTCCTCCTCCCGGCTGTCCTGCTGTTGATCTCTAAGCCTTGGCTACTGCTGGCCCAGGGCAAGAGACATGGGACTAGCCCCAATGAGGCTCAAAGCTCTTCACCTTCAGAGTCCAGAGCAAGAGAGGACTGGTAATAGCAGTTCCTCACAAGGGGTAGAGGGATGGATGAGTGGGCTCTGAAGACACCTACCCAATGACATACATGTCCAGATTCAGGTTCTGTTCATTCAGGCAAAGCAGGTCACCGAGGTCTAGAGGGGGTGAAGCTGAGGCCACATTCCATGTCACAACATGTACACTGCGGAAGGGATGCAAAGGGAAGTCATAGAGGAAGGAGTCTAATACCTTGTCAAGATAACGGACAAGAGTCTAGTCCTGCTAATGGCTGCCCCATGATCTATTACAGTGATAATGGGAAATGTGTTTCTATATCTGTTGGTAGGAAAAGGAACAGTGATCTATAAGCTCTTCATCTTCACTTTTGCTTCCTAAAGCAGGAATCTGCCCTGAACTGGCACTTCCATGCAGGTCCATAGCTGTTCACACCTGGCAACAAGAGCTGCCAAAGGGAATGTCAAAGCTTTTAATCAGGCAAAGGAAGTGGGGGTGGACAGCCAAGGGTTTACTAATTAATCAGCTCCTTTAGCCATACACACCTCAGCAATCATCAGTGGATCAGTCTACCACCACTCCAGGCCTAGGCGTGGTGGCGAACACTTGTAATCCTCATAGTCGGGAGACTGACACAGGAGGATCACAGGTTCAAAGCCAGCCTTGGCAATGTAGGGAGGCTCTTAGAAATCTAATGAAGAGCTGGGTGTGAAAGCACACGCTTGTAATTCCGGCATTTGGGAGCCTGAGACAGGAGGATCACACAGTTTCAAAGCCAGCCTCGGCTATTTAGTGAGGCTCTCAGCAACTTAATGAGCCCCTGTTTCCAAATAAAGTATAAAATAGGTCTAGGAGTGTAGCCCGGAGGTAGAAAAGCCCCTGGGTTCCACTCTCAGTATCACACACACACACAAAAAAAAAAAAAAAAAAGAAAGAAAGAAAGGAAGAAAGAAAGAAAGAGAAATAAAAAAAGAAACCTAATGAGAACGTGTTTCCAAATAAAGAAGTAAAATTGGGTTGGGGGTATAGCTTGGAGATAGAATGCCTCTAGGTTCAATCCCACCCCCCCCAAAAAAAAGGACTATCAGGAAGCCCTGGGGGATTCAGACTATTCCTTACACCTTATAAGTGGCCTCAGAGTTATAGAAACAGGGAAAATTATTGTTTAAAAATATTTTTTGGCACTGGGATTATTTAGTTATTTATTTATTTATTTGGTGGTACTGGGGTTCCTGGAAGCCCTTCTACCTCGGGGCTACACTCCCAGACCTATTTTTACATTTTCATTTTGGAAACAGGGTCTCCTAAGCCAGCGCACGGCTGGCTTCGAACCTGCGCGATCCTCCTGTCTCTGCCTCCCAAGCGCGGGGATTACAAGCGTGCGCCACCACGCCCAGCGGCACTGGGATTAAACCCAGAGGCATTCTACTTCTGAACAACATCCCCAGCCCTGTTTTATTTTTATTTTTTGAAATATGGTCTCACCGGGTTGATGAGAGTCTCACTACTTGCCAAGGTTATCTTTGAACCTTCCATCCTCCTGTCTAAGCCTCCCAAATACTGAGATTACAGGAATGTGCCACCACACTTGGCTCAAGACAGGGAAAATTAAAAAATAAAAGAGATAACATCACCACATCCCTTTTTCATTCCTTTCTAGCGGATTATTCATGCACAACAACTTCTGTGAAGCCCATCAGGGAGTCTAAGGAGAAGCTTCTAAGTAATAGGATTCTCAACATCTCTAGAGTCTACCCTCTCTTGGGAAGAGAAATTAGCTATATAGCATTCTCCATCTCAGGTCCATGCAAGTCCCAGAAAATCAAGAGAACTAGATCAGCAGCTCTCAACAATATTGTTTCACATTAGTAACTCAGAGGAAAGAGAGACTTGTAGATCTCAACTGAACATTTCAAGGATGTTCAGAGTGCTGAGTACAGAGCAGGCGGGAGCTGTAGACCTCACAGTGATCAAGAAAAGCCAACAAGCTTCCTCCGAGTCCCAGAGATACTATGAGTCCTAGGAACAACTGCAGAAGGTGAAGATCCAGAATTGGGGAGGGGAGAGCAATGAGGGGTCAGGTTGTTCCAAAACATCTTTTCTCCATCAGATCCTGTTCTTAGAGGTCCACGTTCTAAACAGCATGACTTGAAATTCTTGGCAAGCTTAAGGCAACTTCCTGCCCCTCCCTATGAACATTAAATTGAAAATGCACCTTCTCAGGAACTCTTGAGAGATGACAATACTTCATTTGTTTACGATCTCCCCCTGCTGTCCAACAGAGGATTAAAGCTCCTTGTTTTCCCACAGACCTGCTTTAACTGACAGAGCAAAACTCAGGATTTCTTGTTCCTACTGAGGTCAGATGATTAGCCTCAAATCCATGCATCGTGACTTACTCTAAGTTGCTGATCAGCGTTGTTCCTCGTAAGAGAGCAAGCATGGGACCAGGCTCACTTCACTAAAGTGTCTTACCTAAATCTGATTTCGGATTTCCGGAGGTTATAATGGGATCAGACAGGTCCCATGAGGTCTGTGCAGATGACATGCAGGTACAAGATGTCTACTCTAGAGCTAAGGAGCGAATACTTTGGTATGAACTTAACAGCCCAACACAGTTGTCTCCCCAGAAAGCAACTGGAAACCTACTCGGGGTGCCCCAGCGGGAACGCGCTCAGCGGCCTAAGTTTAGATGAGGCGCGAGGCTCAGAGCCAACGTACTTCATTCGCCACTGGCCTGGGAGAGCTGGGGAGGCCTCGGGACCAGGGACAGCAGTCTAGGCCTACCCCCTTCTTTCCCCGTCAGGTTCCTCCCCCAAGCCGGCAGCTCCGATTCGGTCACAGTTAGCGATACTCCCGGAGCGGGGCGGCCCACGCGTCCCCCTCACCTGAGCTGCTTCTGGCTTCTGGGCTCGGACAGCTTCTGAGGGTTCCCGGACGCCATCCCCTCGCGGGGGGCCGGCAACCTCGGGTCCACCCGCCCCGGCGAGCCCCCGCCCGGGCCGCCCCTCCGCGGGCAGGTCGCTGCCGCCTCGCCCGCTCCGGGTTGTTTTTCTTCCGTACTCTCGCCGCTCACTTCGGCTTCCGTAAGGGGCGGGTCTTGACACGCCGAGGGCTCCGGGTGGTGGAAGGGAGGAGGCGGGACTCTTCTCCACGCGAGACCCCCCGAGCCGGAGGCCCCGCCCGCGCCGGGGGCGGGTCCTTCCCGGCCTGCCCCGCGCGCGGCCGCGTCGTCTTCCGGCGGAAGTCGCCGCTGGCTGTTGTGGGCGCCGCGGTTCGCTGTCGCTCCGGGACATCTCGCCAGTCCTCTGGCTGAACCCGGGGGCAGGCAGACGGGGTTGGGGGCCCGCGCTCCCCCCCACTGCAGGTAATTCCTGTCCCCACGACAGTCACATTGCTCACGAAGTGCCTTCATTTAATTCTCCCACTTTTAAGTAATTTTCGCTTTTCGAACTCGTTTTATCTACTACTAAACAAGGGGTGCTTGGGGTCCTGGACTCTTGGAAAAAGAGCCAAACCACTTTAGTGAATGAAAAGCAAGCCTTTATCCGGTCGCCGTGACCCACACCTGTAATTCTCGTAGCTGGGAGGCTGAGCCTGGAGGATCGCAGTTTGGAGGCCAGCACGCGATAACTTACACCTTGTTTCTAAATAAAAAGTTGAAAGGGCTGGGGCATGGCTCGGTGACTGAGCGCCCCTGGGTTCAACCCCAGTGGGAACCCTCCCAATATATACAGTAAGGCACTGTTTCTCTTTGGTCTGTAATCTTAAGTAAACATTAAGATTATCTTGCCAAAGATTCACTGTGATTTTCTTCCAATCTTTGGTTCCTAATAATTTGAGGGGCGGGTGAGGAATACGCGGTATTAGTTTGGACGCCATGACTTCCTAGAAGAATAAGTTTTACGAACTTAATGAATTTCTTAGGTCCAGAGACCAAGGTTAAGGTGTCTTTTGTTGTTACTGTATATTGAACCCAGGGACATTCTTCCTCCAAGCTACACTTCTAGCCCTTTTTTTATTTTTGGTGGTACTGGGGATGGAACGCATGGCCCTTCTACCTCTGAGCTACACTCCCAGACTTATTTTGTTTGGAAACTGGGTCTAAGTTGCTGAGAGCCTCACTAAGTAGCCGAGGCTGGCTTCAAACTTATGCTCGGCTAGCTTTTATTTATTGGTACTGGAGATGGAATCCAGGGGCATATTCTACCTCCAAGCTACACCCACAGCCCTATATTTTATTTTAAACAGGGTCTCACAGTTGCAAAGGCTGAGCAGCTGCGGCTGTCCACAAATCAGGAGCCTCCTGTCTCAGCCTCCCAAATGCGTGGGCCTTACCGGGCGTGGTGGCGCACGCTTGTAATCCCCGCGCTTGGGAGGCAGAGACAGGAGGATCACGCAGGTTCGAAGCCAGCCGCACTTGCTGGTTTAGGAGACCCTGTTTCCAAATAAAAATATAAAATAGGTCTGGGAGTGTAGCCCGGAGGTAGAAGGGCTTCCAGGAACCCCAGTACCACCAAAAAAACAAAACAAAACAAAAAAACAAATGCGTGGGCCATCACGTCCGGGAACCCTCAGAAGCTGTCCGAGCCCAGAAGCCAGAAGCAGCTCAGGTGAGGGGGACGCGTGGGCCGCCCCGCTCCGGGAGTATCGCTAACTGTGACCGAATCGGAGCTGCCGGCTTGGGGGAGGAACCTGACGGGGAAAGAAGGGGGTAGGCCTAGACTGCTGTCCCTGGTCCCGAGGCCTCCCCAGCTTTATTTTTTTTTATTTTTTATTTTTTGGTGGTGCTAGGGGTGGAACCCCAGAGGCTTTCTACCTCTGGGCTACACTCCCAGACCTATTTTATATTTTATTTGGAAACAGGCTCTCACTAAGTTGCTGAGAGCCTCACTAAGTAGCTGAGGCTGGCTTTGAACCTGTGCGATCCTCCTGTCTCAGCCTCCCAAGCGCGGGAATTACAAGTGTGCGCCACCACGCTTGGCTGCTCTTTTATTTTTAATTTGAAACATTAAGTTGCTGTGGTTGACCTCAAACTGGTAATCCTCCTGTCCCAGCCTCCCAAGTACTGGAATTACAGTAGTGGGCCACCAGGCTTGGCTAGAAACCAGGTTAAGGATTCCTACTTTAGACCAACATGCCTGTAGTCCCTGATACTTAGGAGGCTGGGGTTGAACTGTTTATGCCCAGGAATTTGAGGCCAACCTGGGCAACACTGACCCTGACTTAAAAAAAAAAATCCCTAAAACACATCTGCCTTGTTTTGCTTGGAGTGGTAGATAAAGGGAGATATGGCCAGGCACGGTGGCACATGCATTTGGGAGGACGAGACAGCAGGATCACAGTTCGTGGACCGCCTCAGCTACTACTTAGGCCCTTTGCAACTCAGTGAGATCTTGTTTCAAAATAAAGTATAAAAAATAGGACTGGAGTCGGGCATGGTGGCATATGCTTGTAATCCTAGCATTTGGGAAGCTGAGACAGGAGGATCCCGGTTGGCAGACAGCCTCAGCTACTACTTAGTGAGGCCTTTTGCAACTCAGTGAGACCCTGTTTCAAAATAAAGAATATAGGGCTGGGGGTGTAGCTTGGAGGTAGAATGCCCCTGGTTTCCATCCCCAGACCCACACACACACAGAAAAAAAGGACTGGGGGTCCTTTTTTTTAGCTCAGAGGAAGAATGCCTCTAGGTTCCATCCCCAGTACCACAATAAATAAATAAATAAATAAATAAATGAAGAGGGGAAGACAGGCAAAAAAGGAAATACTGCCAGTAGAAAATGGGTAAAAATAGCCGGGTATGGTGGTTCACACCTGTAATCCCAGTACACGGGAAGCTGAGATAGGATGATTGAAGGTTTAGTGAGGCTCTTAGCAACTTAGTGAGACCTTGTTTCCAAATAAAAAATAATGTAGGTCTAGGGGTAAAATAATGTAGCCCTGGAGGTAGAGGGTTCCTGAGTGTCACCCCAAGTACCACCAAAACAAAAAAAGGAAAAAAGAAAATGGCTAAATATCAAAAACTTAATTTGTGAATATCCACCCAAAACATTTTTCTTTCTTTCTTTCTTTTCTTTTCTTTCTTCTTTCCTTTTTGTGATCCTTGGGATGGAACCCAGGGGCCTTTTACCTCTGGGCTACACCCCCTACCTATATATTATATTTATTTGTTGTTTCGTTATATTATTATTATATTAATTATTATTATATATTTTGGTGGTACTGGGGTTCCTAGAAGCCCTTCTACCTCAGGGCTACACTCCCAGACCTATTTTTATACTTTTAAAATTTGGAAACAGGGTCTCTTAAGCCAGCGTGGCTGGCTTCGAACCTGCACGATCCTCCTGTCTCCACCTCCCAAGCACAAGGATTACAAGTGTGCACCACCACGCCCGGCTATATTTTATTTTGAAACGGTCTCACTGACTTGCTGAGAGCCTCACTAAGTAGCTGAGGCTGGCTTCCAACCTGTGTGATCCTCCTGTTTCAGCCTCTCAAGCGCTGAGATTAGAAGCATGCACCCAGCTCCTAAAACAATTTTCAGAGAGATCAGTGTACCTTTTCCTAACCCTGCCCTGGTAAAATGGGGGATACCAACAGAGTATAAGGCTAAGTTGTAAAACAGACATAAGCACATCAATAAGTTGGGACTCCAGAAAGCTCTGTCTAGGATTTTATTAGACTGCTTTTTCCCCAATATACCTGTATTGGAAGATTGAGACAAAAAGGCACAAACTCACATTAAATAAACTAGGTAACCTAATCAGTTCTACAAAGTGTAATTTGTAAAAGAAGTAGCACTAGGAACCAACCAAAATAAGTCAAGGAGTCCCAGTAGGGACTGTAAAAGGAGAACTTGGGAAGATTATACATGTGCCCACAATACTGACCCTGTCCCTGACCTCTCTCCATGAGAAGGCCAGAGCCCAGCAGCCCTCGTGCAGAGGCACTGCTGCTTTCAGCTGGGACTTAGACCCTGGAAATCTAATGGAAGCAGCTGGTCTGAAGGGCCATGGTGCACCTTCAGGTATTATCCCTGGAGCTGATCACAAGCCCCTCTGAATGCTAGTCAGTTTGGGTGTGGGTGAGGAAGGAAAGGGGGCACTTAAAAGAAGCTAACACTGTTGCCCAGCAGCAACACCATCCATCGGGATGGAATAGACGGGACATCCCTCCTTTAGTGTATGTGGGCAGGAGATCCAGACGATCTCAGGAAATTCTAGCTCAGCTCATTTTGGTGCTTTCAGATGGAGCAACAGGTGGGAGAGGACAGAAAAGGCAGCGTGAGCCCCCACTAGAGCTGATGTGTGTGGATCTTTACTTAAAGAAGAGCTGAAGGAAACTAACATCTGGCCCTCACACCACATAAACAACTGTCTGCTTCTTAGAGTATCAATTTCTCCCAAGATTACCTACATCTGGACCTAGTTGATGAACAAAGAAAAAAATATTTAAGCACAGCTATAATTAATAGGTATTAGAAAGCTTGTAGGCAAACCTTTTTCTCTAGTAGGAATGCCTCTTCTCCAGCTTACCTAGCCCAATACATGCTACCATCAGTTGAGATGGTAGTCATCAGTTAAAATGCCCCGGGTCCATTACTACAAAGTCCCTACAAGGTGAGGAGATTAATAGAGGAAGATGTCTAGACGTCCCAATGGAACCTCAGTGACGGTCAGAGCTAACCATGCTAACAGGTCTGAATCTGTCCACCTTTGCCCCAGGAGGGCCACAGGGAAGCATCCATCAGGATGTTACAGGCACAATCCTGTGAGATACTCCCTTATTGCACTTAGAAATGAGTAAGGCAAACAAGCTGACTAAACACAAGGATAAATTATCCTGTCCCACTTCTCGCTCCAACAGAGATGGTCTCTCATATGTAGACACATCCAGGTTTGTGTGGGCTTGGATCGCTGCTGATATACTTCATGAGGCTTGGGAATGTCATGTGACACCAAGGCTATCTTAGCTTCTGTCACCAGGAAGCCATACTCAGGTTCTGCTAAATTGTAGGAACTAGGAAGCACTCAGCATGTTCTCCCCTGGATCCTGGACTTCACAGCCTACTTTCAAAGAGTCCTATACTATGATCACTGCTTGCTTTTGATTGTCCAGGACAGAATTCAGCATGGTGGCAGGTTGAGCTGAATTTGTGATCCCCAAATTCCTTTCCAGTGATTGGAGAGAAGAAGGTACATGTTTCGCTGGGAAAAATAACTTTTTACATGCTCATTTTGCGCAGCATGAAAAAAATCAGGATTCTTGCATCCTCACCAGTCTCAAAGACAGAGGACAGGGATCTAAGAAAGCATAGAGAAGAGAGGATTATTGCTGAGTGGCAGCACCAGCCCGAAGGGAAGAAAGAGGAGCATATACATACAGAGCTCCTCCGGGGTCAGACAGTTGGTAACTACAGGGCAGACTCAATTCTAAGGGCCACACTAGACCATTCTCTCCAGGTATAGAGGTGATCTGGGTGTCTTGTAGGCTCTGCAGAGAGATTTAGACAGAGTGGGCAACAGGAGGGCCAAGAAGCCAAAGTTGTTCATAAGAACAGTGACCAGAGATGTAATGACTGGGTCAGGGGTTATTAATATTTGTCAAGTTTTCTTAAAAAGAGTCTGGCTGGGCCTTGGGCACCTCCTTGGTGCACTCTAACAATGGGCTACTGGGAAAAGTCGGAGTTGTTATGAAGCCACACTGCTAGTCTGCGGAAGTGAATAGGGGCTCTGTACTTCTGACCCATCCTCTCTCCCCAGGTGAACACTAGAAATTGCGAGGATCTTCCCAGGAAGTGAAATGCCTCAATCCCAACATTGAAAACAAACGAACTTAAATCACCACAATACAAAAGGCAGCTATTTTGAAAGACTAAAAAATGTCACTTGGAAATAAAGGTGGGGGCACACACAGAAATGGGTCAGAACACAATGGAGAGAGAGGGAGGAGCTGTAAATACAGCAACCTACACACCACATATCTCAGAGGAGCAGGCTCCCGAACACATGGGCTTTGTAATACCAGACGGTCTATTTGTTCACAATAATAAAGGGCATCTAGAATTAGCTACAGTAGGGGATTGAAAGTTGCCTGAAGAATGGGCACAGAAAGGCTGCGTCCGAAGATGGCCTGTCACTCAGGAGGGTGGAGCTGCTGGGCCTTCCTGTTGACCACTGTCTTGCAAAACTAGAAGAGAAATACAATTATTAAGGAAGCAACAGGGGAAAACAGAAGCACATTGTAAATCATCTTGAGTGGAGGAATTTCAAAAGGAAGGATGCCAGCTGGTGGGGAGGGGAGTGGGGAGAGGGAACTAAGGCCCAGAAGTGACTGGGAGCTGGTGTGGCTGGAATGATGCATGCAGTCTCACACTTCTATCTCCCCAAAAGTTGCTTTAAGAGCACAGGCAGCAAGAGTGCAGAGGTAGCGGGACGTGGTGGTGCACGCTTGTAATCCCAGCATTCCGGAGGCTGAGACAGGAGGATCCAGGTTCACAACTAGCCTCACCTACTTAGTGAGGCCCTTTGCAACTCAGTGAGACCCTGTTTCAAAATAAAGAATAAAAAATAGGATTTGGGGTATAGCTTGGAGGTAGAATATCCCTGGGTTCCTTCCCCAGTACCACACACACACACACACACACACACACACGCACACACAGCAGGGGTTTGTGTCATTGGTGGTGAGACCTTAGGCCTCCTTGGCTTCTTGATACTACAGAAAAGCCAATTTTTAATTTATTTGTTGTTTTTGTGGTTCTGGGGGATTGGAGAGGAGTGTTCTACCTCTGAAGTACATCTCCAACCCTTATCTTCTAGTAAGTTGCCCAGGCTGGCCTGGAACATGGGAGCCACTTGTCTTAGCCTCCTGAGTTGCCATTACAAGTATATGCTATTGTGACTAGCTTTCTGTGTGTGTGTGTGTGTGTGCAAGAGAGACGGACAGATAGACAGGACATTGAACCCAGGGACATTGTACCTCTGACCTACACCCTCAGCCCTATATTTGAAATTTTATTTTGAAATGGGGTCTCGCTAGGTTGCTTAGAGTCTCACTACTTGCTGAGGCTGTCCTCAAGCCTGCAATCCTCCTGTCTCAGCCTCACAAGTATTAGGATTACAGGCATGTGCCACCATACTCGGCTTAGCTTTCAGTTTTTATTTTATCAAATAATTATCTCTCAAGAGTCTAACTGGGAGCAGGATCAGGCTTTTCCTTCTATGATCAAGACCCCTCTGAACTGCTGGAATAATGTGAGTTTGAAGGGACTGGGGAACCAATATCAGGCTAATAGAAGGAAGAGCCTTGGGGTAAAGTGAAAATGTTAAATAAAGCACACCTACTCCTGCTCTGTGATCTGGGTAGAAACATTCCCCCAGCAACTCCTGTGGGACTGGGGAGTATAAAGAAGGAAATGAAGTGCCAGACATAATGATTAATGCTAAGAAAAGCTGTCTGTCCAACAGACAAGAGAAAGATAGGGAATGCCAGCCAGGCTTTGAGAGCTAGAAACTTCTGGCATGAGGATGTACCCCAGGATGCCAACTTCAGCTTGAGATGGCTCAAGTTACTAGAGAAGGCGTAATGAGTGGCATGCGAACTCTGCTTCTGCATCCATGGCCCTCCACCTGTCTGTCTAAGTAGGTGGGACCCGCCTGTGCCTGTGTCTGTGTGTATGTTGGTAGTGTTGCTGCTGCTGCTGCTGGAGTTGAACCCAGGGCCATTTTACTTCAAAGTACCTGGGGTGTGGGTGTGTATATGTTGGTGCTGCTGATGCTGGGGATTGAACCCAGGGGCATTTTTACCTCCAAGCTATATCCCCAGCTCTATTTTATTTTTTATTTGGTTACAGGGTCTTGCTAAGTTGCCCAGAGCCTTGCTAAATTGCTGAGGCTGGCTTTGAACCTGTGATCCTCCTGTCTCAGCCTCCCAAGTACTGGGATTACAGGCATGTACCACCACGCCCAGCTGGGTGCCTCTTTATAAAACATGTCCCTAAAAATGTCCTAATATAGCCAGAATCCATTTCATTGTAAGCCCAAGAACTTTCTGTTTAACACAGCAAAAAGCATTGCTGGGATGGAGGATGAGGAATGAAGGTAGGTTTCTGACCCTATGAGGCCTTGAGGACCCAAACCAGTTTTAGTTCATGGCGCGCGCAGCGAGGCAAGGTACGCGAGGTACGTACGGTGCAGGGGCAGCACTAGTCATCTGCTGTCATGCCTTTCACTGGGTCCTTCTGTCTCATCTGGAAGAGAAGAGAAAACTGAATGCCCTTTCTGCCAATGGAACACCACTGTAAATATGTCCACCCTCTTAACCCTGCCCATACACAGGAGAGAACACTCTGGAGCACAAAAGCAAAACTCCAAATTACCATTTATAAGCCATCACTGGTCCCACCTTTTATGCCAGCTTACTAAATTTACTAATATGAAACCAGGTTCTGCTTCCTGTGTGTTACTAGGAATTGAACCCAGGGGCATTCTACCTCTGTGCTACACCCCCAGCCCTTTTTATTTTTATTTTTTTTTACTTACTAATTTCTTATTTTTTGTGCTACTGTAGATTGAACCCAGGGATTTTCTACCTCTGAGCTATACCTCTAGCCCCATTTTTATTTTTTATATTTATTTATTTATTTTGGTGGTACTGGGGGGTGGAACCCAGATGCTTTCTACCTCCGGGCTATACTCCCAGACCTTTTTTATATTTTATTTGGAAACAGGGTCTCACTAGGTTGCTGAGAGCCTCACTAAGTAGCTGAGGCTGGCTTCGAACCTGTGCGATCCTCCTGTCTCAGCCTCCCAAGTGCGGGGATGACAAGCGTGCGCCACCACGCCTGGCTACTTTTTATTTTTTTTATTAAAAGATAGAAATACAGAGGATAGGTACAGCTCCATACTAGACTGGCATGGAGGGATGACTTGAATGAGTACACCCTAGCCCTATTTTTATTTTTATTTTTATTTATTTATTTATTTATTTATTTATTTATTTATTTATTTTTGCGGGTCTGGGGATGGAACCCAGGGGCACTTGACCTCCGAGCTACACCCCCTGCCCTATTTTTTATTCTTTATTTTGAAACCGGGTCTCACTGAGTTGCAGAGGGCCTCACTAAGTAGCTGAGGCTGTCCGCGAACCGCGATACTCCGGTCTCAGCCTCCCGAATGCTGGGATTACAAGCGTGCGCCACCACGCCCGGCCTATTTTTATTTTGAAATAGGGTGTCCTTAAATTGCTGAGGTTGGCTGTGAACCTGTGGTCCTCCGGTCTCAGCCTCCCAAGTATTGGGATTACAAGTGTGCACCACTTCACCCGGCCCATTGCTTTATTCTTATGGCAAAATGCTTCAAGAATGGCTATTTCCTAGCCATGCATAGTGATGAACATCTGTAATCCCAGTACTTGGGAGGCTGAGACAGGAGGATTGCATATTTGCAGCCAGCCTCAACAACTTAGGTCCTCTGCCACTTAGTGAGGCCATATTTCCAAATAAAAACTAAAATAGGGCTAGGGTGTAACTCAAAGGTAGGATGTCCCTGGGTTTCATCTCCAGGACTACAAAATTAAAAAAAAATAAAGGTTATTTCCTGTTTTCTGGTGCGTATGTAGTATGACACATTTATCTGATGTTTGTGGTATTTCTAAGATCCAGCCAATGTGGGCTTTACATATAGCTAATGAACATGAAAATAGAAACACATCCTATTTTTTGTTTTGTTAACGGGTTTCCACAATGGAATGAGGCCAGGATTGTTCCAATGGGATTGTTCCAATGGAGGATGGCAATACTGGGGACTGAACCCAGTGGTGCTCTACTGCTGAACCACATCTTATTTATTTATTTATTTATTTATTTATTTATTTATTTATTTATTTATTTTGCAGTGCCTAGGGGCATTCTATCTAGGAGCTGTACCCACAGCTTGATTTTTTTATTCTTTATTTTTGAAACAAAGTCTCACTAAGCTGCAGAAGGCCTCACTAAGTAGCAGACCCTTCCAGGAACAGGACCTTCCTGCCTCAGCCTCCCAAGTACTGGAATCACAAGTGTGTGTGAGCCACCATGCCCGGCCAGTCCCTTTTTATTTTGAGACTGGGTCTAACTAAATTGCTGAGGCGGGCCTGGAACTTGCAGTCCTCTTGCCTTAGCCACCCAAATAGCTGGAATTAAAGGGATTAACTTTTTAAAAAATATGTTTTTCTATTTCTTTAGATTTTTTTTTTATGTGTGTGTGGTACTAGGTATTGAATCAAAAGGCATTCTACCTTTGAACTATACTCATAGCCCTGTCTTTTTTTTTTTTTTTTTTAATAAGTTTTGGAGGGCTTGGCTAAACTGCTGAGGCTGGCCATGAACCTATAATCTTCCTGTCTCTGCCTCCCCAGCATTGGGAATATAGGCCTGTGCCATCATAATTTTAATTGTAAAATTATTTTTACAATGAAGTATCAAAAATTCTTTTGATTAAGCTGGGCATGGTGATACTGGCTTGTAATCCCAGTACATGGGAGGCTGAGACAGGTTCGAGGACAGTCTCAAGTGGTGAGACTTCATCAACCTAGCGAGACTCTGTTTCAAAGTAAAAATAAAATAAGCTGGGCATGGTGGTGCACGTTTGTAATCCCAGTACTTGGGAGGTTGAGACAGGAGGATCACATAGGTTCGAGGCTACTTAGTGAGACCCTGTTTCTAAATAAAATATAAAATAGGTCTGGAAATACACACACACACACACAAAAAAAAAAAAAAAAAAAAAAATAGGGCTGGGGTTGTAGCTGGGAGGCAGTGTCCCTGGGAGTTCAATCTCTAGTGATACACACAGACATTCTCCTTTGATTTGAAAAAATAACAGGAAAAGTATCAATATCCTGGTTATGATAGTGTAGTGTAGTTTGCAAGATGTTACCATAGGCAGAATTAAGTAAAGGCTACACAAATGTTTCTGTTTTGTTTTTTGTGGTACTAGGGATGTAACACAGGGGCATTCTACATCCCCAGCCTGATTTTATTCGTTAATTTTTAAACAGGATCTCACTAAGTTGAGAAGACCTCACTAAATTGCTGAGGCTGGCTGTAAACCTGCGATCCTTCTGTCACAGCCTTCCTCCCAAATACTGGGATTATAAGTGTGCCACCACACCCAGTTTACATTATTTCTTATAACTGTACATGAATCTTTTTTTTTTTTTTTTTTTTTTTTTGGTGGCACTGGGGTTCCTGGAAGCCCTTCTACCTCCGGGCTATACTCCCAGACCTATTTTTACATTTTATATTTGGAAACAGGGTCTCCTAAGCCAGCACGCGCGGCTGGCTTAGAACCTGCGCGATCCTCCTGTCTCTGCCTCCCAAGCGCGGGAATTACAAGCGTGCGCCACCACGCCTGGCTCTGTACATGAATCTTAAAAATCATCTGAAACAGCCAGGCGTGGTGGCGCACGCTTGTAATCCCCGCGCTTGGGAGGCTGAGACAGGAGGATCACACAGGTTCAAGCCAGCCTCAGCTACTTAGGCTCTCAGCAACTTAGTGAGACCCTGTTTCCAAATAAAATATATATATTTAAAAAAAGGTCTGGGAATATAGCCCGGAGGTAGAAAGCCTCTGGGTTCTACCCCCAGTACCACCAAAAAAATAAATAAATAAATAAAAAGACTAAAAAAAAAAGGGCTGGGGGTGTAGCTGAGAGATACAGCACCCCTGGGTTCCATCACCAGTACTGCAAAAAAATAAAATAAAATAAAATCATCTGAAACTGGGTGTGGTAGCACATGTCTGTAATTCCAGTATTTGGGAGGCTGAGTCAAAAGAATGAGGTTTGAGGTCAGCTTCAACAAAATAGTGAGGCCCTCAGCAACTTAATGAGACCCTGTTTCAAAACAGAAAAATAAAATAGGGCTGAGGGTTAATTCGGAGGTAGAACACCCCTGGGTTCAATCTCTAGTACCAAATAATAATAATCTTAAAAAGGGGTTTAGGAGCCCGGTGTGGTAGCGCACACTTGTAATCCCAGCACTTGGTAGGCTGAGACAGGAAGATTGCATAGGTTTTAAATCAGCCTTGACTACTTGTGAGGCTCCCAGCAACTTAGTGAGACCCTGTTTCCAAATAAGGTATAAAATCGGTCTAGGAGTATAGCCTGGAGGTAGAAAAGCCCCTGGGTTCCACCCCCAGGACTACCAAAGAAAAAAAGGGAGGGGATTTAGGAAAGCTGGGTGTGGTGGCACACACTTATAATCCCAGTACTTGAAAGGCTGAGACAGGAGGATCAGAGGTTATGCCCAGCCTCAGTAACTTAGTGAGGCTCTCCAAAATTTAGAGAAATCCTGTTTCAAAATGAAGATTAAAATGAGGCTGGGAATATAGCTCAGTGCTACAATGTCCCTGGGTTCCATCCCCAGTACCCCCACCAATCTCAAAAAGTTCAACCAAAAAACGTCGTTACAAAAACAATTTAAGGCACTAAAAATTAGCCACAACTACCATTTCTGAAGAAACACAGGTCTGAAATATGTGGGATTTTGGAATCTTATTAGAAAACCATTGTACAGGCTAGGCATGTTGGCGCACACTTGTAGTCCCAGCATTCGGGAGGCTAAACCAGATGGCGGTTTGCGGACAGCCTCAGCTACTTAGTGAGGCCCTCCAAAACTCAGTGAGACCCTGTTTCAAAATAAAGAATAAAAAATAGAACTGGGGGTGTAGCTCGGAGGTAGAATGCCCCTGGGTTCCATCCCCAGTACTGCAAAAAAAAGAAAAAAAAAAAGAAAACCATTCTATCTTTTCGCTAGTACTGGGGTTTGAGCCCAGGGGTACTCTACCACAGAACTATACCTCCAGCCCTTTTGAGTGTTTTGTTTTTGTTTTTAGGGGCGGGTACTGGGGATTGAATTTATGGAAATTCTACCTCTGAGCTACATCCCCCAGGCCTATTTTTTTTTTTCCAGGTGTGGGGATGGGACCCAGGGAAATTCAACCTCCGAGCTACACCCTCTGCCCTATTTTTTATTCTTTATTTTGAAACCGGGTCTCACTGAGTTGCGGAGGGCCTCCAGTCTCAGCCTCCCGAACGCTAGGATTACAAGCGTGCGCCACCACTCCTGGCCCCCCCGGCCTATTTTATTTTTATATATATGTGTGTATTGTGTGGTACTGGGGATGAAACTTGGGGACATTCTATCCTGAGCTACAACCCCAGCCCTTTTTATTCTTTATTTGGAAACTGTTTCAAGTTGTGGAGGGCCTCGATAAATTGCTGAGGTTGGCTTCAAACCTGCAAGATCCTGTGTCAGCCTCCCAAGTACTAGGAGGGTACAAGTACCATGCCACCACGCCAGGCTCTCCTCAGTCCCTTTTTAACTTGATGATGATGAGGACTTTATGGTACTGGGATGGAATCCAGGGACATTCTACCTCTAAGCTACACCCCAGCCCTATTTTCTTCTTTTATTTTCTTTGTTTTTTTGGTGGTACTGGGGATGGAACCCTTCTACCTCTGGGCTACACTCCCAGACCTATTTTATATTTTTTATTTGGAAACAGGGTCTCTTAAGCCAGCGAGGCTGGCCTCCAACCTGCGTGATCCTCCTGTCTCCACCTCCCAAGCGTGGGGATTACAAGCGTGCGCCACCATGCCTGGCTTTATTCTTTATTTTTGAAACCAGGTCTCACTGAGTTGCAAAGGGCCTCACTAATTACCTGAGGCTGTCTGCGAGCCTCCTATCTCAGCCTCCCGAATGCTGGGATTACAAGCATGCACCACATGCCTGGCTTAAGCCCTCTTTAAAATATGTATATGTATGTGTGTATGTGTATATATATATATATATATATATATATATATATATATATATACACACACACACACACACACATACAGACACACACACACACACACGTGTGTGTGTGTGTGTGTGTGTGTGTGTGTGTGTGTGGTACTGAGGGTGGAACCCAGGGGTTTTTCTACCTCCAGGCTATATTCCCAGACCTGTTTTATATTTTATTTAGTAACAGGGTCTCACTAAGTTGTTGAGAGCCTCACTAAGTAGCTGAGGCTGGCTTCGAATCTCTGTGATCCTCCTGTCTCAGCCTCCCAAGCCCTGGGATTACAAGCGTGCACCACCACACCTGGCTAGCCCTTTTTAATTTTTGAGGTAGGGTCTTGCTAAACTGCTGAAGCTGGCCTGTAACTTGTGAGTTGCTGGGATTAGAGGTGTTCACCACCTCACCCAGCAGAAAACCATTCTAAATTGTGTGTCACTAGTGATTGAACCCAGAAGGTATTCCACCTCCAAACTATACCCAGCCCTTTTTATTTTTTATTTGGAAACACATTCGGTAATGATAGATTACAGAACATATTTTTTTCTGCTATAAACACGTATGTAAAGAAATTTGGGGTGCAGGGCGTGGTGGGGCATGCTTGTAATCCCGGCATTTGGGAGGCTGAGACAGGATCGTGGTTCGTGGACAACATCAATTACTTAGTGAGGCCCTTTGTAACTCAGACCCTGTTTCAAAGAAAAAGAATAAAAAATAGGGCTAGGGGTGTCGCTCAGAGGTAGAATGTCCCTGGGTTCCACCCACTATACCACAAAAACAAAAACAAAAGAACATACAAGCCAGGCATAGAGGCACAAGTTTATAATCCTAGCACCTGGGAGGCTGAGACCCCAAGTCTTGAGAGAAGGACCGTGGGTTAATGGTCAGCCTCAGCTACTTAGTAAGGCCCTTTGCCTAGTGAGACCTTGTTTCAAATTAAAGATTAAGTGGGACATGTGGTGCATGCTTGTAATCCCACAAGGGAAGCTGAGACTGGAGGATCACCAGTCAAGGACAGCCTCAGCAACTTACTGAGACTCTCAACAATTTAGTGAGACCCTTTTTCCAAACAAGAAATAAAATTTATCTGGGAGCTGGGCATAGTGGCATACACTTATAATCCTGGCACTTGGGAGGGTGAGACAGGAAGATCACAGTTCACGGACAGCCTCAGCTAATACTTAGTGAAGTCCTTCGCAACTCAGTGACACCCTGTTTCAAAGTAAAGAATAAAAAATAGGAATGGGGCCGGGTGTGGTGGCGCACGCTTGTAATCCCAGCATTCGGGAGGCTGAAACCGGAGGATGGCGGTTCGCGGACAGCTTCAGCTACTTAGTGAGGCCCTCTGCAACTCAGTGAGACCTGGTTTCAAAATAAAGAATAAAAAAATAGGGCAGGGGGTGTAGCTCGGAGGTTGAAAGCCCCTGGGTTCCATCCCCAGACCTGCCAAAATAAATAAATAAATAAATAAATAAATAAATAAATAAATTTTAAAAAATAAATAGGAATGGGGGTGTAGCTTGGAGGTAGAATGCCCCTGGGTTGCATCTCTAGTACTGCAAAAATAAATAAATAAATAAATAAATAAATAAATAAATAAATAAATAAATGGTCTGGGGATGTAGGTCGGAGGTAGAATGCCTCTGGGTTCAATTCCCAGTACCACACACAAACAAAAAAATAAAAGAATAAAAACATGGGGCTGGGGTGTAACTCAGAGATTGAGATAGAATGCCCCTGGGTTCAATCACCATTAATGAAAAAAAAAAATGTACATACAAACTGGGTATGGTGGCCCATACCTGTAATCCCAGTACTTAGGAGTCTAAGACGGGAGGATTACAGGTTCCTGACAAGCCTCAGCTATTTAGTGAGGCCTTCCACAATTTAGTTTCAAAGTAAAGGATAAAAAATAAGGCTGAGGGTATAGCTTGGAGGTAGAATGCCCCTAGTTTCAATCCCCAGTTCCAGAGGAAAAAAATAGCTTACTCTTATGTGGCTTTATCATTAAGGTAACACAATGATGAGAGGTATTTATTAACTTTGCAAAAAATATTGTACAAAAAAGGAACAAAAGCCAGATGTGGTGGCACACGCTTGTAATCCCAGCATTTGGGAGGCTGAGACCATAGGATTCTGGTTCACAGACAGCCTCAGCTACTTAGGCCCTTCACAACTCAGTGAGACCCTGTTGCAAAAACAGAAGAGTGTCTGTGAACCGCTGTAACTCAGAGGTAGAATGCCCGAGTTCCATTCTGTAATCCCAGCATTTGGGAGGCTGAGACAGGAGGATCACGGTTCTCAGACAGCCTCAGCTACTTAGTAAGACCCTTTACAACTCAATAAGACACTTTTTCAAAATAAAGAATAAAAAATTGGGCAGGGGGTGTAGCTCGGAGGTCAAATGCCTCTGGGTTTCAGCCCTAGACCCGCAAAAATAAATAAAATATAGGGTTAGGGTGTAGCTTGGAGGTAGAATGCTCCTGGGTTCCATCCAGGGTACACACACAGACACAAATACACACACACACACACACACACACGTGTGCATGTACACAGAATTAAGAACGTAAACATAGGATTTTTTTTTTTTTTTTTTTTTTTTTTTTTGGTGGTGGTACTGGGGGTGTAACCCAGAGGCTTTCTACCTCCGGGCTATACTCCCAGACCTATTTTTATACTTTATTTGGAAACAGAGTCTCACTAATTTGCTGAGAGCTTCACTAAGTAGCTGAGGCTGGCTTTGAACCTACACAATCCTCCTGTCTCAGCCTCCCAAGCGCGGAGATTACAAGTGTGCGCCACCACGCCTGGCTAAACATATGATTTAGAAATATGCAAATGACAGGTGTTGTGGCACATGCTTGTAATCCCAGTACTTGGGAGGCTGAGACAGGAGAGTCTCAGGTTCAAGGCCAGCCTCAACTACATAGTGAGGCCTTCTGCAATTTACTGAGACCCTTTTTCTTTTTTCTTTTTCTTTTCTTTTTTTTTTTTTTTGCGGTACTGGGAATGGAACCCAGGGGCATTCTACCTTGGAGCTACACCCCTAACCCTATTTTTTATTTATTTTTATTTTGAAACAAGGTCTCCCTGAGTTGCAAAGAGCTTCACTAAGTAGTAGCTGAGGCTGTCCTCAAACCACAATCCTGTTTCAGCCTCCCAAATACTGGGATTATAAGCATAAACTACCACACCTGGCTGAGACCCTTTTTCAAAATAAATATGTCTTGGAGCTGGGCATGGTGGTGCATGCTTGTAATCCCCACATTTGGGAGGCTGAGATAGGAGGAGCTCAGGTTCGCGGCCAGCCTAAGCTACTTAGTGAGGCCTTCCACAAATTAGTGAGACCCTGTTTCAAAATAAAGAATAAAAATTCGGACTGGGGTGGGGCTTGGAGGAATGCCTCTGGGTTCTATCCCCAGCACACCACACTACAAACACACACACACACACACACACACACACACACACACACACACACACACAGCCAGGACTGGTGGCGCACACTTGTAATCCCCGCGCTTGGGAGGTGGAGACAGGAGGATCGCGCAGGTTCTAAGCCAGCCTCGCTGGCTTAAGAGACCCTGTTTCCAAATAAAAATATAAAATAGGTCTGGGAGTGTAGCCTGGAGGTAGAAGGGTTTCTAGAAACCAGTACCAGTACCACAAAAAAAAAAAAAAAAAAAAAGAAAGAAAGAAAGAAAGAAAAAAAGAATAAGTCTTGGGGTATAGCTCAGAGGTAGAAAGCCTTTGGGTTCAATTCTGAGTACTAAAAAAATTAAGTAATTAGCAACAGAAATAACTAATAATTCAAGAGGCTGTGTCTGGGAGGTGGGACCAATGAGGACAGCTTCTTCATAAGCCTGGGATATCATCCAATCTCAACCCCCCACTTCTGGTACTGGGGGTTAAGCCACTGAGTACCACCCATAAACCCTTTAAATTTTATTTTTAGGCAGAGTCTTGCTACATTGCCCAGGTTAGTCTTGAACTTGTGATCCTCCTGCGTCAAGTTTTTGTAATTAGACAGCAACACTTCTTTTCTTTGTTTGCTGGTAGTACGAAGGATTGAACCCAAGGGCATTCTACCTCTGAGCTAATCCAGCCATATTTAATTAATTAATTAATTAGTGCTGGGGATTAAACCTAAGGCATTCTAACTTCAAGCTACACTCCCAGCCCTGTTTTGAATTCTTTATTTTGAAACAGGGTCTCACTTAGTTGCAGAGGGCCTAAGTAGCTGACGCTGTCTTTGAACCACGATCCTCCTGTCTCAGTCTCCCAAATTCTGGGATTACAAGTGTGCACCACCATGCCTGGCCCTTGATTTTTTATTTTTATTTTATTTATTTATTTATTTAATTTTTTTTGGGGGGGGTCTGGGGATGGAACCTGGGGGCATTTGACTACCTAGCTATTTTTTATTCTTTATTTTGAAACAGGGTCTCACTAAGTTGCAGAGGGCCTCACTAAGTAGCTTAGGCTGTCCGTGAACCGCAATCCTGCGGTCTCAGCCTCCTGAATGCTGGGATTACAAGCGTGCGCCACCACACCTGGCTTCCGGCCCTTTATTTTTTATTTTGAAATAGGGTCTCACTAAGTTACGGAGGGCCTAAGTAGCTGGGACTGGCTGCAAACCTTCCAATCTCCTGTCTCAGCCTCCCAAATACTGGGATTATAAGCATGTAGCAGCATGCCAGGCATAACTTTTTGTCTGGACTAGTGACCAAAAGACTCATACACCAGGAAGAATCACTAGAGTCCTGGATATCCAAGTCCAGGACTTTCTGAAGATCCTTAGCAGAAGTAGGCACTGTGCCCCAAATCCTGTCACTTCACTGCCAAATGTAGCTGAACCAGTGATTAAAAACATCCACCTTTAGCAGGGCCTGACTCAACACACCACTTGCCAGTGAGTCAGCCCAGGAAGAGCGTCACCCTGGGTGGGAAGAACAGTGTGGCTCCAGAGCAAGGAATGGCTCATGGGCCAGTCTGCCCTAGACCAGCGCTGGGAAGCAAAGCACTGGGGCAGCACGGGGCAGCATGGGGGTGCCCAAGCCTGGCTGTTACACAGGCCCTGCCGCAGAGCTGGGTGAAGCTGCTCTGAAGCCAGGCCTCTGCTGCACAGCCACGCTCCAGTCGACCCACATGGGGTAGAGGGGACGGATGGCAGCTCTTAAGAAGCAGCTCCCCATCTTATTTTTAGCCCAAATGGTACGTAAAGGGAGGGGTAGAGACAAGTGACTAGCAGCCATGGCTCTGGGCCAGGCAGCACTGGGCAACCTCAGGGAGCAGTCTGTCTGAGTGCTGTTGCTGAGCGTCCCCTTGAGCCCGGCACAGCAGCACTAAGGCCATCTCCCCTTTCCGCAGCTGCAGTGCTCTTCACAGGTATGACGGTGGCCCTGGAAACATATGTAAAGCCTAGTATACGGGGATGGCCTCAATACTATTCACTGACCACCTCCTCCTGAATGGCCTCTCAGGGAGCCTCCCCAAAGAAGGCAGGGGTGCTGGGTCTTCAGGCTCCATGGAGCAAGACAGCCCTTCTGGGATCCATGCCAAGGCCGTTTAAAAAAAAAAGGCCAAAAGCTCCAAACTCTAAAAACAGCTGAAAACCACCACAGAGAGCAATCAGTCTCTGTAAGTGCTGCTGCTGTCCTCTGTGGGTCTTGTGCATTTTTTGGGGGGGGTGGGGGGGCTCTGCCAAGCCTGCCTCTTCCCAGGGTCACCTCCAGCTCTCACCCAGCACCCCCCCAATTCAGGAGAGTCACTTCAGCAGCGGTTATCACTTACCTGGCACTAGCACAGGTGATCTTACTTGTCTTTGTTTATGCCAAGACCTCAACCAGACTGCATATTAAGAACACGGGCTGTTTTCTTTCTTCTGGTTCGTTCCCATACTGTATGGCAGTGTACCTGACCCACAGCATACCCTGACATGTTCCTAGAACTACAGGGCAGTGTGCTCAGTCAAGTGTCCTAGTATGACAGTCCCCACCTTTTTTTCTTTTTGTTGTACTGGGACATTCCACCTCCAAGCTACACCACACAGTTCCCCACCTTTTTATATTTTTTTCCGTGTCTGGGGATGGAACCCAGGGACATTCGACCTCCAAGCTACACCCCCTGCCCTATTTTTTATTCTTTATTTGGAAACAGGGTCTCACTGAGTTGCAGAGGGCCTCGCTAAGTAGCTGAGGCTGTCTGCGAACCGCGATCCTCCGGTCTCAGCCTTCTGAATGCTGGGATTACAAGCGTGCGCCACCACGCCTGGCTTTTCCACCTTTTTTGAAATAGGGTCCTGCTAAATTTGCCGAGTCTGGCCTCACACTTGTGACCCTCTTGTCTTAGCTTCTCCAGTACCAGAACTAGAGGAGATGTGCCACCATGCCTGGCTTTAGTACTAGGGACTGAACTCTGGGAAAGCCTACCTCTGAGCTACACTCCCAGCCCGTCCTATTTTTATTTTGGAATGGTCTCACTAGGTTACTGAGAGCCTTGCTAAATTGCTGAGGCTGTCCTCAAACCTGCAATCCTCCCGTCTCAGCCTCCCAAGTACTGGGATTGGAGACGTGTGCTGTCATGCCTGGCTGACCGTCTCTTTGACGGTCACATGTCTGTCTAGCAGCCCCGGGTCTCTCCTGGAGCCCCCACCTCGTCCAGCTGTCTCTTTGTCTCTTCCTCCATCCTTCGAATGTCGTCCATGGTCAGGTCGACCCACTTGTCAAGCCAGCAGAACAGCTGCCTGTGGAAGTTTGTGAACAGACGTTTCTCCTGCTATAAAGAGAAGGAACCAAGTTAGAACCCAGAGGGAGGGCTGCAGCCCTCCTGCCCACCCTCTCCATGCTAATGCCTACACTCCACTAGGGACACGGGAGGAGCGATACCTGGATCAGCCCTAGGTGAGCGGCCCTTGCCTTCCTGCATCTGACAGGTGAGGCTCCGCGGAGGAGGGAGCCCGGAGCTACTTGCTCTTTGCCCAGAACACTACCCACAGGCCGCCCGTGAGCTCTGAGCCAAGCTAAGGCCCCACATGACTGCCAGACTGCCTCTTTGTTTCTGGTGCCCAATGCCAGGTCACAACTAGCCGGCAGCTATGAAATGCGGCCTGAGAGTGTGTCTCTAACGTGTCAGAGGCTTAGGAGGCTATAAAACTCTTCTGGTCCGCCCCGCTGAGTGATTGAGGGCATGGGAGGATTTGGCTCACTGTGCCTCTTTGCCTTTTGGCTTCAAGAAAAGAGGAACTAAGTTTTATTTGTAGTTTAATCACAGTGAGTCCCTTGATTTTTTCCCCATCACCTACAGTAAAGTGACCCCGATGGGCAGGATTAAACTGTAAAATGGTTCGTGTGAGGAAAAAGTGGGAATATGGAGAAGGAAACAAATATTTGAATGCTGGCAACCCTAGAACACAGGTCACACAGGTGGTATGATCTGCTCTTGTTGGGCCAACACCTTCCACCAAGACACGCACGCACGCACGCACGCACGCACACCTCATCCTGGCCACTTACCTTATGTATAAAGTTTTCCACTTTGTTCTGTAGGCCCCACCACTTGAACTTGACAGTAACCAGTTTGTATGCACACATATATGGGCAGTCTTTCTGATTTACAAGTTCTTGCTGCATTAGAAACAGACCCAGAGGTGAGCTGGTAAGTAAGAATTAAGACCTTAGGCTGTCCCTTAGCCCAGCCCCTGCCATTCCCTCCTCCAGGAGGAGAGGACCACCCTCACCATGACCAGTGCCCTGGTGGTAGGGGTGTGAACTGCACCTTCCAATTTGGGCCCAAAGGTCCTCGGCCTGTTTTGATAGATTTAAATTTTGCTGGGTCTTCCTCTGCTTTGTAATCCTGAGAAGTTGTAGAATTGGGGTGAAAGGGCAAGGAGAGGGGGAGGAGAGGAAGAGAGACAGAGGGAGAGATCAGAGTTTTCATTAGAGTACACTTCACTGGAATTTTTTTTTTTTTTTTTTTTTTGTGGTACTGGGGGTGGAACCCATGGGTTTTTCTACCTCTGGGCTATACTCCCAGGCCTATTTTATATATTATTTGGAAACAGGGTCTCACTAAGTTGCTGAGAGCCTCGCTAAGTAGTCAAGGATGGCTTCGAACCTGTGCGATCCTCCTGTCTCAACCTCCCAAGCGCGGGGATTACAAGCGTGTGCCACCATGCCCAGGTTCATTGGAGTTCTTGATGCTGCTAGCCCAGAGCAAATATAGGGAAATGTCATAAACAGGATATAGTACTGTTTATATTTGCCTCAGAGAAGACTTCTATGTGATTTTCTCTGCCAAAGTTTGTCTTCAATGTTACCAATATAAAATTATCCACCGGAACCAGGCGTGGTGGCGCATGCTTGTAATTCCAGCATTAGGGAGGCTGAGACAGGAGGATCATGGTTTGAGGACTGCCTCAGCTACTAAGTGAGGCCCTTTGCAACTCAGTGAGACCCTCTTTCAAAATAAAGAAGAAAAAACAGGGCTGGGGGTGTAGCTCGGAGATAGAAAGCCCTTGAGTTCCTTCCCCTAGCTCACTTGTTTTAATAAATCTCTACTGGAAACGTTCAATGTCTAGAACCTACCCTCTTGTGCACTACTGCTCAGTCTCATTTCACTGACTTTATGCGTTTATTTCTGTGGTACTAGAGATTGAACACAGGGACATCCTACCTCTTTTTTCTTTATTCCCCCAATGACTAGGGATGGAACCCAGGGGCATTTTACCTCTGAGCTACACCCCCAGCCCTATTTTTTATTCTTTATTTTTTAAACAAGGTCTCACTAAGTTGCAAAGGGTTTACTAAGTAGCTGAGACTATCCACGAACCCACGATCCTCCTGTCTCAGCCTCCCAAGTCCTGGGATCACAGGTGCCCACCACTGCATCTGGCTACTATCACTGCTTTGGTCATCATAATGTGCAGCAGTGCAGCCCAACCTCCCACTCCTAATATAACCACAGCCTATTATGGGTCAACCTCTTCCTACTCCTCCTCCCCAGTGACACTGATTTGTAATATGATCAATTCTTCATATTAATAATCACAACAAAAGGGTTTGGTGGGTTTTTTTGGTTCTGAAGATTGAACCCAGAGGTTCAAACCCATTCTACCTTCACGTTATATCCTAGCCCAATTTTATTTCTTATTTGGAGACAGGATCTTACTAAATTGTGAAGAATCTCACTAAGCTGGTGGCGCTGTCCTCAAACCCGCAATCCTTCTGTCTCAGCTTCCCAAGTACTGGGATTACAAGTGTACACCACCAAGCCTGGCCAAAAGCTTAATTTTCAACTATCCCTCTAGATTGACTAATGTAGGCTCAGGAAAAGCAAACTCATAATTATCTACTTGACAAAAACAATGAAAATAAAAAACACATGTACATGCACAAATTATTTCCTAGAACTAAGGAGATCATGTGTACTTAAAAAAAAGAGAAAAAAAGAATCTTTCCAGGTGTGGTGGCTGGCACAGGCTTGTAATCCCAGTACTTGGGAGGCTGAGACAAAAGGATCAAAGGTTTGAGGACAGCCTCAGCAAGTGGTGATACTTGCATCAACTTAGCAAGACTTTATTTGCAAATAAAAATAAAATTGGGCTGGAGGTGTAGCTCAGAGATAGAAAGCCCCAGGCTCAATCCCAGTACCCCAAAAAAAGGCCTTTCTACCACTGCTTCCCTCCACTCACATAACCAGAGGTGACAAAATATTCTAAGAATCTTACTTTTTGATAGTATTCTGAATGTTTGAGAAGTACCTGGGTATATTCAGTTTGAGAAAAATTCATCAAGCTGCACAGTTATGATATATTTGCTTTGTTATAAGAGCCAGGTGTGGTGGCACACACCTGTAATCTGAAGCGGCCTCAATCCTGAGATCCTCGTGTCTCAGCCTCCCAATTCTTGGGATTTACAGGTGTGCATCCACCACACCCAGCTAAAAAATCCAAACTTTTGAGAGTAGGGGTGGGTATATTAGGCAAGGAAACACAAGATGGTTTTCATATCATTTTGAAAATTCACAAATCAAAATACCTTCAGTGGTCAGAATGACCACAGGAAAGAGGTGGCAGACCCCTGGGATGTAAAGGACAAACACTTATTCCCTATCAAGGGACAAAGAATCAAACTCCTGTCTCCTAATCCCAATAAGGCTTCTGTTGAAGGAGAATAGCACTGCTTGGCTCAGAGGTGCACACACGCCTGTAATCCCAGTGTGGAGACAGGAAGATGGCAGCTTCCAGGCCAGTGCATAGTAGACTATACCCCCAGTCCTATTTTGAAACACAGTCTCCATAAATTGCTGAGGTTGTCCTTGAACCTATGATCCTCCTGTCTCAGCCTCCCAAGTACAAGGATTACAGGTGCACACCACCATGCCTGGCTGGAGACCTGTTTTTTGTTTGTTTATCTTTATTTCTTTTTTTTCTTGTGGTACTGGGTATGGAACCCAGAGTCATTCTACCTCCAAGCTATACCCCAGCCCTATTTTATTATCTTCCTTTTTATTTAATTATTTTTTGTAGTACTGGGAGTGGAACCTAGAGGCATTCTACTTCTGGACACCCCCAGTCCCCAGTCCTATTTATCTTTTTTTTTTTTTTTTTTTTCAGAACTGGGGGTTGAACCCAGGCAGGGACTTTCTACCTCTAAGCTACATCCTCAGCCCTATTTCTTATGCTTTTTTTGGTGGTATGTGGTACTGGCGATTGAACCCAGGGGCATTCTACCTCCAGGCCTACTTTTCTTTCTTTTTTTTAACTTTTTTTTTTTTATTATTTTTGGTGGTACTGGGGGTGGAACCCAGAGGCTTTCTACCTCCAGGCTATACTCCCAGACCTTTTTTTAAATATTTTATTTGGGCCAGGCGTGGTGGCGCACGCTTGAAATCCCTGCACTTGGGAGGCAGAGACAGGAGGATCGCGCAGGTTCGAAGCCAGCTGCGCGCGCTGGTTTAGGAGACCCTGTTTCCAAATAAAAATATAAAATAATAGGTCTGGGAGTGTAGCCCGGAGGTAGAAGGGCTTCCAGGAACCCCAGTACCACCAAAAAAAAAACAGGGTCTCACTAAGTTGCTGAGAGCCTCACTAAGTAGCTGCGGCTGGCTTTGAACCTGTGCGATCCTCCTGTCTCAGCCTCCTAAGTGCTGGGATTACAAGCACGCCACCATGCCCAGCCTTTTATGCTTAATTTTTTTGTTTGTTTTGTTTTGTTTGTTTGTTTGTTTTGATGGTACTGGGGTTTCTGGAAACCCTTCTGCCTCCGGGCTACACTCCCAGACCTATTATTTTATATTTTTTTATTTTGGAAACAGGGTCTCTTAAACCAGCAAGGCTGGCTTCAAACCTGTGCGATCCTCCTGTCTCCGCCTCCCAAGCACAAGGATTACAAGCGTGTGCCACCACGCCCGGCCTTATGCTTAATTTTGAAACAGGGTCTCACTAAGTTGTGGAGGGCCTCACTAAGTAGCTGAGTCTGGCTTTGAACCTGTAACCCTCCTGTCTCAGCCTCCCAAGTACTGGGAACTGGTACTACAAGTGTGTGCCACCATGCCACACCCACTTGGGACCTGTCCTTTCATATATTCTGTACTCCTCACTGGAAACCCAAAGAACCTAAGAGTATTCCAAACAAAATAGGCAGGCATATATGTTTTTTATTTTATTTATTATTATTATTTTATTTATTTATTTATTTATTTATTTGTTTGTTTATATTTTGGTGGTACTGGGGTTCCTGGAAGCCTTTCTACCTCCGGGCTACACTCCCAGACCTATTTTTACATTTTTATTTGGAAACAGGGTCTCCCAAGCCAGCGCGCGCGGCTGGCTTAGAACCTGCGCGATCCTCCTGTCTCTGCCTCCCAAGCGCGGGGATTACAAGCGTGCGCCACCACGCCGGCCATATATGTTTTTTAATTATTGGATTGGAAAAGTACATTTGAAAACTAGTGTTTTGATTTATTCAGCTAAATATCATTTTGGTGGATCATAAAGCTCTACCTATGGCATCTACATAGTTTAGTAATAACTTCCAGAGGCCAAACAGAACACATAAATTTGGACCACTATTTTCCTACTGGCATCCCAGACTCAACACAAAGGAACTCTTAATATAATTTTCATTCATTCATTCATTCATTCATTCATTCATTTATTTAGTAGTGAAATGAAGGGGGCTTTCTACCTCCGGCTACACTCCCAGACCTATTTTATTTGGAAACAGGGTCTTTTTTTTTTGGTGGTACTAAGGGTGGAACCCAGGGGCTTTTCTACCTCTGGGCTATACTCTCAGACCTATTTTGCACTTTATTTGGAAACAGGGTCTCACTAAGTTACTGAGAGCCTCATCTAGTAGCTGAGGCTGGCTTCGAACCTGCGCGATTCTCCTGTCTCAGCCTCCCAAGCGCGGGGATTATAGGAGTGTGCCACCACGCCCAGCTCCTCCCAGACCTATTTTATACTTTATTTGGAAACAGGATCTCACTAAGTTGCTGAGAGCCTCACTAAGTAGCTGAGGCTGGCTTCAAACTGTACCACCATGCCCGGCTCTTAATATTTTAAAATAAAATATGTAAGATAGCGTGGTGGCGCATACTTGTAATCCCAGCGCTTAGGAAGCTGAGACAGGAGGTTCGTGCAGGTTCGAAACCAGCTTCAGCTACTTAGTGAGGCTCTCAGCAACCTAGTGAGACCCTGTTTTCAAACAAAATATAAAATAGGTCTGGGAATGTAGCCTGGAGGTAGAAAAGACCCTGGGATGCCCAGCATGGTAGTGCAAGCTTATAATCCCAGCATTTGGGAGGCTGAGACAGGAGAATCATGGTCCATGAACAGCCTCAGCTACTTAGTGAGACCCTCTGCAACTTAATGAGACCTTGTTTGAAAATAAAGAATAAAAAAATAGGGCTGGGGATGTAACTCGGAGGTAGAATGCCCCTGGGTTCTATCCCCAGTACAATAAAAAAAAAAAAAATAGGGCTTGGGTATAGCTCGGAGATAGAATGTCCCTGGGTTCCACCCCTAGTACCGCAAAATACATTCAATAAATAAATAAATATAAACATACATACATACATACATACATACATACATACATACATACAAAGGATGGGTGTGGTGGCACATCCTTGTAATCCTAGTTCTTGGGAGGCTGAGATGGGAGGATCACAGGTTCACAGCCAGCTTTATCTACTTAGTGAGCCTGTTTCAAAATAAAGAATAAAAGCTGGGTGTAGTGGTGCAGGCTTGTTATCCCAGATTTGGGAGGCTGAGACAGGAGGATCCGGGTTGATGGATAGCCTTAGCTACTACTTACTGAAGCCCTTTGCAACCCAGTGAGACCCTGTTTCAAAATAAAGAATAAAAAAATAGGCTGGGGGTGTAGCTCAAAGGTAGAATGCCCCTGGGTTCCATCTCCAGTAACAAAACAAAAAGAGAGAGAGAGAGAGAAAATAACCATAGAACTTCCTTTTGAGACAAGTTGGGTATAGTTTCCTGACTTCTTTTAACACTTAGAAGTCATTTTTGCGTCCCATATCTTTAAGTAGTTCCTACCTTGCTAAGTACTTGGCTTCGGTCTGCAATGTCTATGTATATGGCTTCTACATGTTTCCATGTATCAGGCTCCAGTTTATGCACCTGCAAGAAGAATTACGTTCAGGTTGTGAGTATAAGGTATATATGAAACACAAATGAAATTCATGTTTATACTTGGACCCTATCTTCAAGATACCTTATTATGTCTTTTTTTTTTGGCAGTACTGGGGATGGGCATTCTACCTCTGAGCTACATCCTCACTGAGCCCTATTTTTTATTCTTTTTTTTTTTTTTTTTTTTTTTGGTGGTACTGAGGTTCCTGGAAGCCCTTCTACCTCCGGGCTACACTCCCAGACCTATTTTTACATTTTTTTTAAATTTGGAAACAGGGTCTCCTAAACCAGCGCGCGGGGCTGGCTTCGAACCTGCGCGATCCTGTCTCTGCCTCCCAAGCGTGGGGATTACAAGTGTGCGCCAGCACGCCCGGCTCTATTTTTTATTCTTTATTTTGAAACAGGGTCTCACTGAGTTGCAAAGGGCCTCACTAAATAGATGAGGCTGGCCAGGTACTAGGATCCTCCTGTCTCAGCCTCCCAAATGTTGGGATTACAAGCATGTGCCACCACACCAGGCCTAAGATACCTTATTATATATATGCAAATATTCTTAAATTTGAAATCAAACATTTCTGGTCCCAAGCATATCAGACAAGGAATATTCAACCTATAGAATGGTATCCAAAGGAGCCAGGCACAGTGGCACACTGGGATATAATCCCAGTTACTCAGGAGGCTGAAACAGGAGAACTGCTAGTTCCAGGACAGCATTGACAATTTAGCATGACACTATCCCAAAATTTAAAAAAACAAAACAAAAAACACATTTTTAAAAAGAACTGAAGGCCAGGTGTGGTGGCGCACGCTTGTAATCCCCGCACTTGGGAGGCTGAGACAGGAGGATCGCGCACGTTTGAAGCCAGCCTCAGCTACTCAGTGAGGCTCTCAGTAACTTAGTGAGACCCTGTTTCCAAATAAAGTATAGGCCAGGCATGGTGGCGCACGCTTGTAATCCCCGCACTTGGGAGGCGGAGATAGGAGGATCGCGCTGGTTCGGAGCCAGCCTCACTGGCTTAAGAGACTCTGTTTCCAAATAAAAGAAATATAAAATAGGTCTAGGAGTGTAGCCCGGAGGTAGAAGGGCTTCCAGGAACCCCAGTACCACCAAAAAACCCCCAAAAAACAAACAAACAAAAAAAAACAACGTATAAAATAGGTCTGGGAGTACAGCCCGAAGGTAGAAGGCCTCTGGGTTCCACCCCCAGTACCACAAAATAAATAAGTAAGTAAATAAATAAATAAATAAATAAAAAGAACTGAGGATGCTGGGTGTGGGGGCATATCCCTAATATCCCCGTACTTAGGAGGCTGAAACAGGAGGGTCAAAAGTTTTAGGCTAGCCTCAGCAACTTGGCAAGACTCTGAATCAGAATAAAAAAGAAAGCTTGGTATGGTGGTGCATGTTTATAATCCCAGTCCTTGAGAGGCTGAGACAGGAGGATCTCAGGTTTGAGGACAGCCTCAGGAGGTAGTGAGACTCTCATCAACCTAATAAGACCCTGATCCCAGGTAAAATAAAATGGGGCTGGAGTTGTAGTTCAGAAGTAGAATGTACTGGGTTCAATCCCTGGTACCAAAATAATAAAAAATTTAAAAATTAGCCAGTGTGGTGGTGCACGCTTGTAATCCTAGTACTCAGGAAGCTGAGACAGGAAGATCGTACAGGTTTAAAGCCAGCCTCAGCTGCTTAGTGAGGCTCTCAAAAACTTAGTGAGACTGGTTTCCAAATAAAATATAAAATAAGTCTGGAAGGGTAACCCAGTGGTAGAAAGCCCCTGGATTCCATCTGCAGTACCATAAAAATAAATAAATATATTTTTGGGGGGTAGGGCAGTACTGGGGATAGAATATTCAGGGACATTCTACCTCCGAGCTACAGCCCCAGCCCTAATTTTTTTTTAATTCTTTATTCTGAAACAGAGTATCACTGAGTTGTAAAGGAACTCACTAAGTAGTAGCTAAGGCTGTCCTCAAACCAGGATCCTCCTGTTTCAGCCTACCAAATGCTGTGATTACAAGCATGCACCACCAAACCCGGCTATAAATAAATTTTTTTTTTTTTTTTTTTTTTGTGTGTGGTACTGGGGTTCCTGGAAGCCCTTCTACCGCCGGGCTACACTCCCAGACCTATTTTTGCATTTTTATTTGGAAACAGGGTCTCCTAAGCCAGCGCGCGGGGCTAGCTTAGAACCTGCGCGATCCTCCTGTCTCTGCCTCCCAAGCGCGGGGATTACAAGCGTGCGCCACCACGCCCGGCAATAAATAATTTTTAAAAGTTTAAAATAAAAAGGGCTAGCTGGGTGTGGTGGTGCACACTTGTAATTCTAATACTTGGGAGGTTGAGACAGGAGGATTGCAGGTTCAAGGACAACCTTGGCAAATAGTGAGACTATTACCAACCTAGCAGGACCTGGTTTCAAAATAAAAATAAAGCCAGGTGTGGTGGTGCACACTTGTAATCCCAGCATTTGGGAGGCTGAAACAAGAGGATCACAGTTCACAAACAGCCTCAGCTACTTAGTGAGGCCCTTTGCAACTCAGTGAGACCCTGTTTCAAAATAAAGAATAAAAAATAGGGCTGGGAGTGTAGCTTGGAGGTAAAATGCTCCTGGGTTCCATCCCCAGGACCACAAAAACAAAACAAAACCAAATAAAAATAAAATAGGTCATATATAGCAGAGCATCTTCCTCGCTGCAATCTATTGAAAGGCAGCCCTTGACACAAAGTTTGTAAAAATAAAAAAAGATGGGGCTGCCGGGCGTGGTGGCGCACGCTTGTAATCCCCAGGCTTGGGAGGCGGAGACAGAGGACCACGCAGGTTCAAAGCCAGCCTTGCTGGCTTAAGAGACTCTGTTTCCAAATAAAAATATAAAATAGGTCTGGGAGTTAGCCCGGAGGTAGAAGGGTTTCTAGGAACCCCAGTACACCAATAAATAAATAAATAAATAAATAAATAAATAAATAAATAAATAATTGGGCAGGGGGTGTAGCTCAGAGGTCAAATGCCCTTGGGTTCCATCCCCAGACCTGCAAAAAAATAAAAATAAAAATAAATAAAATAAATAAATAAATAAATGACAGGGCTGAGGATGTAGCTTGAGAAAAGAATGCCCCTGGGTTCAATCCCTAATAACACAAAAAACAAAATAAAATTGAGCTGGGGATATAGCTCGAAAGTAGGATACCTGGATTCAATCCTTGGGGTCCTTGAGAAGTACTACTTACATTCTCCTGGGTGCCGAGATCTGGTTTATGCCAGGTTTCAATTTTAATCAGAAAGTCTTCTTTCATGTACTCATTCTGGAAGAGGGAAAAAACATACCTTACTGTAACCAAGCTCTCAGCAGGAGGGTGGCTATCTCCCATTACCGGCTCCTGGGCAGTCAGGAGACCCAGCCCTTCCTGATGGTGACAGCTACCTTGACTGGGAGCCCATGACCCAAGTGAGGTGTGAACTTCCCTCCAGCCTGTGAAGCCTCGAGAATCACCTTCACTTTACAGGCAAGGAAAGTGAAGTCCAGAAAACTAAGCCAGGGGCTTGTGCCAAGCCAAGGAGAACATCAGAAGTGAGCAAAAGCAGGTTTGTCTGATTCTAGAAACTAGGCATTTAAGCCAGGAGTGGTGGTGCACATCTGTAATCCCAGTACTCGGGAGGCTGACAGAGGAGGGTAACAGGTTTGAAGCTGTTCAGCAAGTAATGAGACTCTCATCAATCTAGGGAGATCCTGTTTACAAATAATAAAAAGTCAGGCTGGGGGTAGTAGGGCTCAATCCCCAGTAACACACACACACACACACACACACACACACACACACACACACACACACACACACACGAGGGCATTTAACCAGTCTTCCATAAGGCTTCATGGACAGAATGCTAATGGCTAGTTTGTAGTGTAGAAAGAGCAATGGATGACTTCCTAACCAATGAAAGTATTCATCATGGCTGCTTTCCCCAAACTTGCCCTTTGCTGGAGCAAACCTTCATGATAACTACTGTCTCCCACCCTTAGGGCTTAAAAAAAAAAAAAAAAAAAAAAAAAAACTGGAGCAACTCCAGTACTTGGGAGGCCGGGAGAGGAAGATCACAGGTTCAGAGCCAACCTCAGCAACTTAGCAAGCCCCTATTTCAAAATATAAAATAAGCCAGGTGTAGTGGCACATGCTTGTAATCCCAACACTTGGGAGGCTGAGATAGGAAGATCACAGGTTAGAGGCCAGCCTTAGCTGACCCTCCACAATGTAGTGCCACCCTATTTCAAAATAAAGAATAAAAAATAAGACTTGGGTGTAGCTCAGAGGTAGAATGCCCCTGGGTTCAATACCCCATAAAAATGTGTGTGTATGTGTATAAATAAAATAAAACCAGGCACGGTAGCACATGCCTGTAATCCCTTTATCTGGGAGGCTGAGACAGGAGGATTGAAGGTTGGAAGCCAACGTCAGTATAGGGAGGTTCTCAGCAACTTAACAAGACCCCATTTCAAAAAACTGAAAAAGAGGAGCCAGGCGTGGTGGCGCACGCTTGTAATCCCAGCATTCAGGAGGCTGAGACCGGAGGATCGAGGTTCGCAGACAGCCTTAGCTACTTAGTAATGCCCTCTGTAACTTAGTGAGACCCTGTTTCAAAATAAAGAATAAAAAATAGGGCAGGGCATGTAGCTCAGAGGCCAAATACTCCTGGGTTCCATCCCCAGACCCCCCCAAACACACACACAAAAAAAAAATTTAAAAAGAGCCAGGCGTGGTGGTGCATACTTGTAATCCCAGTACAGGAAATCACAGGTTTGAAGCCTGCCTCAGCAGCTTAGTGAGGCTGTTGGCAACTTAGACCCTGTTCCCAAATAAAATATAATAGGACTGGGGGTATAGCTCTGAGGTAGAATGCCCCTGGGTTCCATCCATCCCCAGTAACACACACACACACACACACACACACACACACACACACACACACCCCTTAGGGCGTGTATGGTGGTCTACTTCTGTAATCCCAGTACTTGGGAGTTGGGAGGCTTACACAGGGATATCGCAGGTTCACAAACAGCCTCAGCTACTTAGTGAGGCCCTCCACAACTTAGTGAGACCTTGTTTCAAAATAAAGATTAAAAAATAGGGCTGGGGGTGTAGCTTGAAGGTAGAATGCCCTGGGTTTTAATCTCCCCAGTATCACACAATAAAAACACATAAAAAACACCTTAGAGCAATTATAAAAGATAAAATTGAACTACTTAAAGGAGGAACTAGATCCATCCCCCTCAACAGGAGTTAGTTTCCTGGAATGGACGGCACACTTGGATGACTATGCTGAGGAGTAGAAGGGAGGGGCAATGACAAAGGCCGTGGAAGAGATATTTTGTTGACATCACAATTTTTTTTGCAGTACTGGGGATGGAACCCAGGGGCATTCTACCTCTGAGCTACAGCCCCAACCCTAGTTTTTATTCTTTTTTTGGTGGTACTGGGGTTCCTCCGGGCTACACTCCTAGACCTATTTTATATTTCTTTTATTTGGAAACAGGGTCTCTTAAGCCAGCGCGGCTGGCTCTGAACCAGCGCGATCCTCCTATCTCCGCCTCCCAAGCGCGGGGATTACAAGCGTGCGCCACCACGCCCAGCTTTATTCTTTATTTTGAAACAGGGTCTCACTGAGTTGCAAAGGGCCTCACTAGGTAGCTGATGCTGTCCATGAACCGCGATCCTCCAGTCTCAGCCTCCCAAGCATGGGGATTACAAACGTGCGCCACCACACCTGGCCTCATTTTATTTGTATTTGGAAACAAGGTCTCCCTAGGTTGAAGAGTCTCACCACTTGCTGAGGCTGTCCCCTAAGCTGTGATCCTCTTGTCTCAGCCTCCCAAGCACTGGGATTATAAGCGTGAATCATCATCAGCTTGACCTTACACTTTTGCAGGAGACATGCTCACTGGAGTCAACAGATGCCCACATGCCCAGATGACACTGGGATGTCACAGAGATTTCTGTGGAACCCTGAGTATGCATGACCTGAGAAGAAATATGAAGACTCCTTGAGTCACTGTGTATACATTGTCCCAGAGCCAGAACACACCTGACAAGACCACAAGCCAGTGCAGCTCGAGCAGGAGGCCACATGCCAGTTAACATTCCTCATTAGGACTAAAAAGATTGAGCCTCAACAAGTCCAAATGAGACTATCCAGGACCTCTAGTGCAGTTTTTTGGTGTATAGTGCTGGGGATCACACCCAGAGGCATTCTATCTCCAAGCTACACTCCAACCTTCCTTTATTTTTAATTAATTATTTATTTATTTATGCAGTACTGGGGATTGAACTCAGGGGCATTCTACCTCTACCTTTGAGCTACACCCCCAGCCCTATTTTTTTATTCTTTATTTTTTTGTGTGTGTGTGGTACTGGGGATTGAACCCATGGACATTCTACCTTTGAGCTACACACCCCAGCCTGAATTTTTATTTCTTATTTGGAAACAGGGTCTCACTACTTGTTGAGGTTGTCCTCAAACCTTCAACCTTCCTGTCTCGGCGTCCCAAGTACAGGTATTACAAGTGTGCACCACCACGCCAAGCTCTTATTCTTTAACTTGAAACAGGGTCTCACTAAGTTGAGGAAGACCTCATTAAGTAGTAAGACTGACCATAAACCTGTGATCTTCCTATCTCAGCCTCCCAAGTACAGGGGTTACACGTGAGTACCACCATGCCTAGCTCTTATTGTGGGGGGGGGGGCGTGGGGATGCTGGAGGTTGAACCCAGGGGCATTCTACCTCCAAGCTACACCCCCAGCCCAATATTTCATTCTTAATTTTGAAACGGGGTCTCACTAAGTTGCGGAGGGCCTCATTGTGTAGCTGAGGCTGGCTGTGAACCCAGATCCTCCTGTTTTAGCTTCCTAAGTTGTTGTTTTTTTTTTTTTTTTTGGTAGTACTGGGGATGAAACCCATGGGCATTCTACCTCAGAGCCATACCCCAAAACCTATTGTATTCTTTATTTTGAAACAGGGTCTCAATGAGTTGCAGAGGACCTCACAAATTGCTAAGGCTGGCCGAGAACCTGCAATCCTCCCGTCTCAACCCAAATACTGGGATTACAAGTGTATGCCACCATGCCCTGATACTTTATTTTTTATTTCGGAACAGGGTCTAGCTAAGTTGCTGAGGCTGGCCTTGAACCTGCAACCCTCAAGTCTCAGCCTCCCAAGTACTGAGATCACAGGTGTGTAACACCAAGCCTGGCTCTATCAATCTGCAGAGCTAAAGATCAAACGCAGGTCATTCTAGATTAGCGCTCTACCACTGAGCTACACCCCCAGCCCCAGTTACATTTTTATTTGTCCTTTTCTTATAAATTATCTACAACTCCAACCCTCCTGACAATACTTACTGTAATAACTGCTCCAAGGCAAAGACATGAAAAAAAAAAAGAGAGAAAAAAGTTAATGAGGATTAACGCACATCTCTCCCCACCCCAGGGACCATGACTAGCAGAGTTCTTCACTCCCTGAGGCTTAGTGCATAGTCACCTCCAGGCCTTATAGCAAGTCAGGAATGCCTCAGTACACCACCCCCTACAGTGTCACTCATCCAAAACTCTCAAAGACCGAATCTGGAATTTAATTAAATCGATGCAGCTCCCAGCTTCTTGAGATTCTTCCCAGAAGGACAAGGAAAGGCACTGCCCCTCCTCAGCTGAGGCCCTGCAGCCCATCACTCTGCTCTCAGAGCACCACCTGGATGGCCCTGCCCCCCCTCTCCACCTTCTGGGACAGAGCACGGTGCTCTGGGCCAGATCTGTCTCTGTGGCCACGGCCTCCTTCCTCTCACTGTAGCCAACCTCTCAGGCTCTGCCTTCATTGTAACGGGACCCCCTCGGAAAGCACAGCTCAATTATTTATCAGAGAAAATGACTGCAGTTCTCATGTCACTGTGTAACACTCTAGCTTTCCTCTCGCCAACAGCCCAATGCCTTCTGTACTTCCTGCATTCAGGAGCTGTTTCACTGTCTGATGGCTGCCACCGTGCCATGTGCGCAGCCTACACAGAGCTCATGTACCCCGTCACTCCACAAGTGAAACCAAGGCTACCTCTGAAACTACAGGGAGGAAAAGCTGAAATGCAAGGGATACAAGCCACCACACATACAACCCATAGGAATGTCAGTAATTTCCCTAAGTCCAATGGAAGATTTATGGAATAAGAAACCAGATTAAGATTACAACTAAAAGGCCCGCACAGAAATAATCACTCCATTAGCAGCTTGAGAAAACCACATTAGTAAAAAAGGAAATGATTGGTATGCTAACCATCAGAGGGAAGTCCAAAGAAGGCAATGTGATGGAAATTCTACCAACGCTGTCATGGGCCCCCAGCTCTATTATTACAGCAGTGTGGGGCTGGCCTGGTTTAATGATACTAGCTAGTAAGTTTCTCCAAACACCTTCTGTGTGTGTGTGTGTGTGTGTGTGTGTGTGTGTGTGTGTGTGGTGTGTGTCTCAAACTCAGAAGCATTCTACCTCTGTGCTGCACCCCAGTCCTTTTTTTTTTTTTTTTTTGTTTGCGGGTCTGGGGATGGAACCCAGGAGCATTTGACCTCCAAGCTACACCCCCTGCCCTATTTTTTTATTCTTTACTTTGAAACAGGGTCTCACTGAGTTGCAGAGGGCCTCACTAAGTAGCTAAGGCTGTTCTTGAACTGCGATCCTCCAGTCTCAGCCTCCCGAATGCTGGGATTACAAGCGTGCGCCACCACGCCCGGCTCCCAGTCCTATTTTTTTTTTTTTTAAACAGAGTTTTACTAATTTGCTGAGCATCTCCCTAAATTGCTGAAGCTGGCTTTGAACCTGCGATCCTTCTGTCTCAGCCTCCCAAGTACTGGGATTAAAGGCATGCACCAAAACCAGGGTGGTGGTGTACCCTTGTACTCCCAGTACTTGGGAGGCTGAGACAGGAGGACTGCAGATTCAAAGCCAGCCTTGGCTACATAATGAGGCTTTCAGCCACCTACTGAGACCGTTTCCAAATAAGAAATAAAATTGGGCTGGGCAGAGGGGTGTAGCTCAGAGATAGAATGCCTCTGAGTTCAATTCCCAGCAGAAAAAACCAGATAAATAAAAGGCATGTGCCACCACGTCCCAGCTCCAACTATCATATTATTATGAATCCATGTTCTCTAAGATACCCTCTTCTTCTAGTATGGCCTCTGTGTGGACAAAATATGCTAATCAAAGAACACAAGAATCTGATCAATTAGCCAAGTACACATCTTTTCATTACTCATTGATGCTGTAATTATATAGGGTTTTTTTTTTGTTTTGTTTTTGTTTGTTTGTTTTTTGGTGGTACTGGGGATAAAACCCAGGGGCTTTCTACCTCCAAGCTACACTCCCAGCCCTATTTTTTATTTTATATGGAAACAGGGTCTCACTAGGTTGCTGAGAGCCTCACTCAGTAGCTGAGGCTGGCTGTGAATCTGCCATCCTCTTGTCTCAGCCTCCCAAGTACTGGGATTACAAGCCTGCGCCACCACGCCCAGCTGTGATTATATAGTTTACTTCCCATGCAGAAGAACCCACAGGAAAGAATGACCTGATCAGTAAGCAGGAATATTTGGTTTCACTAGTAATTTGTGTGGAAGGGTGGAGTGGGTACTGGGGATTGACCCCAGAAATGTTCTACCACTGAGCTACACCTCAGCCATTTTTGTTTTTATTTACATATTTATTTTTGGTACTGGAGACCAAACTCAAGTCATTTTTCTCCTCGGTGGTCAACCTCTGAGCTATACTCCCAGCCTTACTTATTTACTTTTAGAGAGTGCTGGGATTGAACCCAGGGGCATTCTACTTCTCTGCTACAACCCAGCCTTTTATGTTTTTAATTTTTAAGTTATTTTGTGTTTTTGTTGTGCTGGGAATTGAGCCCAGGGACATTCTACCTCCGAGCTACACCCCCAGCCCGATTTTTTATTCTTTATTTTGAAACAGGGTCTCACTAAATTGTAGAAGGCTTAAGTAACTGAGGTTGGCCACGAACCCATATCCACCTACCTCAGCCTCCCAAGTACTGGGATTATAAGTATGCACCACCACACCCGGCTCAAATTTTTTTTATATTTTTGTGGTATTGGAGATTGAATCCAGGGGCATTCTACCTCTGAGATACTCTCCCAGCCCAATTTTTTATTCTTTATAAGCAGGGTCTCACTAAGTTGCAGAGGGCCTCACTAAGTAGCTGAGGCTGGCCACAAACCTGGATCCTGTTTTAGCCTTCCAAATACTGGGATTACAAGCATATGCCACCACACCTGGCTCCCAGCCTTTTATTTTTGAAACAGGGTCTCACTATGTTGCTGAGGACTCGGCTAAATTGCCAAGGCTGGGTTTGAACCTGCAATGTACCTATCTCAGCCTTCCAAGTACTAGGATTGCAGGTGTGTCCCCCAGCACCTGGCTTTATTTATTTATTGGTACTGGGGCTTGAACCCAGGGACATTCTATCTCCGAGCTACATTCCCAGCCTGTTTTACTTACTTACTTACTTACTTACTTACTTACTTACTTACTTACTTACTTACTTACTTATTTTGTGGTACTGGGGATGGAACCCAGGGGCATTCTACCTCCGAGCTACACCCCTGACCTATTTTTTATTCTTCATTTTGAAACAGGGTCTCATTGAGTTGCAGAGGACCTCACTAAGTAGCAGAGGCTGTCCACAAACCACGATCCTCCAGTCTCAGCCTCCCGAATGCTGGGATTAAAAGCATGCATACCACCATGCCCGGCTCTATTTATTTATTTAGTTAGTTAGTTAGTTACAGTACTGGAGATGCAACCCTGAGGCATTCTACCTCTGAACTACACCCCCAGCCCTATTTTTTAGTCTTTATAGGTTTTGAAACAGGGTCTCACTAAATTGTGAAGGAAGCTGAGGCTGTCCAAGAACCGCAATCCTCTGGTCTCTGCTTCCCAAATGCTGGGATTACAAGCGTGTGCCACCACGCCTGGCTTTATTCTTCATTTTGAAACAGGGTCTCACTGAGTTGCAAAGGATCTTACTAAGTAGTAGCTGAGGCTGTCCTTGAACCGTGATCCTCCTGTCTCAGCCTCCCAAATGCTGGGATTACAAGTGTGTGCCACCATGCCTGGTAAGCTCAAGACATTTTAAAAGTATTATCTAGGAGAAAAGCGGGGCTTAAGAGCCCCGATAACAACAAATATCCATTACCACAAAATCAACGCCTTTCAAAGCCAGAAAACAACATCACCAGAGAAACAAAAAAAATCACCAGGCTCCAGAGAGAAAGCGGACTGAGAACAGAACCACAGAGGAGATCCTCACGCCCGAGGACGCGGCAGACGCGGCAGCAGCGCCATACTGCCGGCGAATTCACGAGACGGCCACAGCAAGCCGAGGGGAGCCGCTGCGGAACAGCCAGGCGGGATTTCTCGGCGCAGAGGACATCTAAAGCTCCCAGTGTCTGAGCTCAGCACACACTGCAGGGATTCAGAGTGGAAATCAAAACCAAGAAAAAAAAAAAAACGCCAGCCCAACAGCCGAGGGCGTAGCAGCGGCGCCATATTGCCACCGGCGGCAGCAGCACCGAATTCACTACAGCTACATCTGCGTACTCAAGAACAGTGAGTCAAATTGCGGGCCACAGCGGAGAAATCCCAGTACTGTACTCACTGGGACTTGACCCAGTGGGAGAGGGGCGGTGGCAGTGATATCACACCATAGGAGAACGTGCAACCTGGCACCCCCCACAGTCTAAAGCAGCCTCTATCGACTCTCTGGGTCGGAGACTCTGTGATACAACCCAGTAAAGGAGTAGTGGGGTCTGAGATACTACTGACTCGAGATCTAGAACACCTTAAGTGAAGTCATAGTGACCCAAGGGAAGAACCCAGAGAAGGCACAAACTTCCGAAATCATGGGAAAGAGGAATAATACTGGAGCAATGAATGCTCACAACCCCACAACATCAGAACCCGATAAAACAGAAAATCAGAGATTTCTAGAAGATCAAATCAGGAAAATAGCTGTAGAAATAATAGAGGTGCTTCGAAAAGAACTCAGAGAGAGCCAAAAAAGAGATAAAGGATGCAATTAATGAAGTAAAGGCCTCAATTCAAAGCACAAACAACCGATTAGAACACATGGAGAAGAGAATCTCGCTCTTAGAAGATGATCATTCCAAAAATGAACGCATAGTTTCTAATCTAGGAAAAAATATCCGACAGCAGGAATCTGATATTGAAGAAATATGGGCCCATTTTAAGAGAGCTAACCTAAGAATAATTGGAATAGAGGAGGGAAAAGAAAGTGAAACCAAAGGAATCAACAATCTCTTCAAGGAAGTAATAGCAGAAAATTTTCCAGACATAGAGCAAGAGGTCGATACGCAGGTCCAGGAAACGTATAGAACTCCCTTTAGACAGGATCGGAGAAGAGGATCCCCACGCCACATAATTGTCAAAATGACCAATGTGGAAGCCAAGCAGAGAATCTTAAAGGCAACAAAAGCAAAGGGCCAAGTGACATTCAGAGGCAAACCAATTAGAATCACTCCAGACTTCCCAAACCAAGTTATGAGAGCCAGAAGGGCTTGGAGTAACATATTCCCAATTTTGAAAGAAAACAACTTCCAGCCAAAAATTTCCTACCCAGCAAAACTTTCTATCAAATTAGATGGAGAAATAAGAAGCTTCCATGACAAACAGAAACTGAAGGAATTTATGTCTTCGAAACCAGCACTAGAGAAAATACTCAAAGAGATTAACTACAAAGAAGAAATAGGTAACACACATCAGAACTAGAGAAACAAGATTTTCCATCCAACAGACAACTAAGATTGGTTATCTGTGGAGATTCATTATTTATGTTAGTCTGTTACCTATCTCTAAAGGGTATTGTTTGCCTTTATTGTTGTTAATTTTTAGGATTTCTAGTTGGAATATTAATATACCTTCAGATATAGCATTTGGAAATATTTTATCCCATTCTATTAGTAACTGTTAACTCTGGTTACATTGTCTTTGGATATACAATATGTTTTTTATTTTTTAGGGAGTTTGTATACTCTTCTGTTGCCTGTGCCATTGAAATCATAACCAAGAAATCACTGCCAATTTCAATGTTGTGAGGTTTTATGACCCAGATTTTCTCCTAAAAGTTTATAGTCTTAAGATTTATATTTAGGTCTTTTATCTATTTTGAGTTAATATTTGTATATGGGATTAGGGAAGGGTCCAATTTTATTCTTTTCCATGTAATTATTATTTTTCAACAATATTTAGTTAAAAGATTATTATTTCTACCACCAAATGTTCGTGGAAACCTTGTCAAAAATAACGACAATATAGGGAAGAATTTAGGTCTAGGCTTTTATTTAACTCCAATGGTTTATATATCTGCCTCTAGAATAGTACTACACTGTTTCAATTATTGTAGCTTTATATGGTTTGAAATCAGAAAATATATATCTTCTAGCTTTGTTCTTTTTCAAGATCGATGTGGGTACCTAGAGTCCATATTCCATATTAGGATAGATTTTTTTTTTCTGAAAAATAAATATATAAATATATGATAGTTTCACCTAAAAAATAGAAAAAAATAGATTCTCTGGTAAGAAAGAAAGCAAAAAGAAATATTGAAATGTTATCTTTAAGTCATCAAAAGCTTGGTATCAGACAAATGAAACTGTTATGTGAGATTATCATTTTTAATTTTGGATAAATTGCTATAATACTAGATGTCAACTACTAAGCCAAGCATAGGAGGGGGGCATAGGGAGAGAACGGGGTGGGGATCGGGTGGGGGCTGACTGGGCAATGTGTGCATGTATGTCTACAAAAGTATGTATCCCACTATGATGTATGAATACAATGCACCAATTAAAAATAAATATGAAAAAAAAACAAGAAAAAAAAATAAAAAATAAAAAAATAAAAGTATTATCTAGTGACACTGTATCTAGTGACCACAGATTAATGTTAGAGAACAGGATGGAAGAGGAAACATATATGTTCTTTCTCCTCTCATGCACGTATCAGTCCCCCCTATATGTGCTCCCTCACACCTCAATCTATCAGATTCAGGGAGAAGAGGCAAGGAAGAGAGAGAAATCAAGTAGGAAAACAGAGAGTTGATAATGAGTAGGGCATTTCCAACCTCATTTCTTTATCCTCTGAATAAGATTACAGCCATCCCAAACACAGGGGTATTTTGTTCTCACACTTCTTTACCCACCTCACTTCAAACTTTGACCTAATGAGGCTAAGCTGTTTGAACTAATAAATAATTGCGGTTCTGGGGACCAGCGGCATTCTACCTCCAAGCTACACCCTCAGCCCTTTTCTTTCTTTCTTTACTTATTTATTTTTTTATGTTTGGTGGCACTGGGGGTGAAACCCAGGGTCTTTTCTACTTCCAGACCTTTTTTTTTTTTTTTTTTTTTTTTTTTACTTTATTTGAAAATGGGTCTAAGTTGCTGAGAGCCTCACTAAGGAGCTGAGGCTGGCTTCGAACCTGTGCACCAAGCATTGGGATGACAAGCATGTGCCACCATGCCTGGCTTTTCTTTATTTTTTGAGACACTGTTTCAAAAAATACAAAAGAGGGAAGTTTGTCTGCTAGCCTCACCCTTAAGATCCACTTTCATACTGAGTAAGTACCTGCTCTTTTTGGTGGTACTGGGGATGGAACCCTTCTCCAGGGTACACTCCCAGACCTATTTTTTTTTGGGGGGGGTGGTATTGGGGTTCCTGGAAGCCCTTCTACCTCGGGCTACACTCCCAGACCTATTTTATATTTTTGAAACAGGGTCTCTTAAACCAGCGCGGCTGGCTACGAACCTGCGCGATCCTCCTGTCTCCGCCTCCCAAGCGCGGGGATTACAAGCGTGTGCCACCACGCCCAGCCTTTCCCAGACCTATTTTTATTTGGAAACAGGGTCTCTTAAACCAGCGAGGCTGGCTTCAAAAAACTGTGGGATCCTCCTGTCTCCGCCTCCCAAGAGCAGGGATTACAAGCGTGCGCCACCACGCCCGGCTTCTTTTTTTTCTCCTTTTTGGTGATGCTAGAGATGAAGCCCAGTGGCATTCTACTTCCAAGCTACACTCAGGGCCCTTTTTTTTTTTCCCCAGTACTGGGAATGGAACCCAAGGGCATTCTATCTCTGAGCTACACCCCAGCCCTATTTTTTATTCTTTATTTTGAAACAGGGACTCAGTGAATTGCAAAGGGCCTCACTAAATACCTGAGACTGTCAGTGTACCTCAATCTTCCTTTCTCAGCCCCTCAAATGCTGGTATTACAAGCGTGCACCACCACAACTGGATAGCTATTTATTTATTTATTTATTTATTTATGGGTTTGGGGATGGTACCCAGGGGCATTCCACCTCCGAGCTACACCCCCTGCCCTATTTTTTATTCTTTATTTTGAAACAGGGTCTCATTAAGTTGCAGAAGGTCTTGCTAAATAGCTGAGGCTGTCCACGAACCACGATCCTCTGGCCTCAGCCTCTTGAGTTTTGGGATTACAAGCATGTGTCACCATGCCCGGCCGGCTAAAGTTTTTATAATGCATGCACACTGCAATTCTTTTATTTATTTATTTTTTATTTTTTTGTGGTACTGGGGATGAAACTCAGGGGCCTTCTACCTCCATGCTACACCTCCAGAACTATTTTATATTTTATTTGGAAACAGGGTCTCACTAAGTTGCTGAGAGCCTCACTAAGCTGCTGAGGCTGGGTTTGAACCTGTGCGATCCTCCTGTCTCAGCTTCCCAAGTACTGGGATTACAAGCATGTGCAGCCACGCCCGGCTACTGCAATTCTTTTAAATATCAAGAAAATTCACCTTTGGCCCTAGAACAGACATACCTTATAGCACTTTTTTTTGCTTTTTTTTTGTGGGGAGGGATTACACATAGGGGCATTCTGCTTCCAAGGCATACCTCCAGCCCTTTTTATTTTTTTTATCTTGAAATAAGGTCTTCTTAAGTTGCTGAGTATCTCACTAAGTTGCTGACTATTTTCAAATCTGCAATCCTCCCGTCTTAACCTCACAAGTACAGGCATGCATCACCACACTGGGCTCACAATGCCTTTTAGGAATGTGGGTACATGGAGGAGAGCAGTTTGCATTTTCAGCCATAGCAATAAAACTATAAATGCTATACATTCCAGGCCCCACCAATGAATGTGTATCTATCTCCTGGTTCAAGGTCCTTAAACCTTGTGTAGGGTCATGGAGCAACAAAGAGAGCAATGGCTTTCGTCATTCCCAAAGTCCACAGAGTGAGGCCCATCTGAGCCACAAGGGTCACATCCTTATCACATGCAGTCAAGCCGGGCGTGGGGGCGCACGCTTGTAATCCCAGCTCTCGGGAGGCTGAGACCAGAGGATCACGGTGGACAGCTCAGCTACTTAATGAGGACCTCTGCAACTCAGTGAGACCAGGTTTCAAAATAAAGAATAAAAAATAGGGCAGGAGGTATAGCTCGGAGGTCGAATGCTTCTGGGTTCCAACCCCAGACCCGAAAAAACCATAATGAAAGCTTATTACATGCGATCCAGGAGTGCCAGGTCCCAGCGAAGAAGCAGGTGAAGCGGTACCACTGAGGCCGGCCTGAGGCCCGGGGGCCCGGCTGTGTGCCAGGCCGGGCGCAGGGAGGCGGCCCCCTCCTGCACAAGTCCCGGGGCACCTCTAGGAACTCCCCTGGGATGTGAACTGGTGCCAATCTGGGCCCAAAAGCTCTACTCCCAGGTGTGCCTCAAGACCTAGGAAATTTGTAAAGCTCAGGGCCTAAACTACTCAAAAGGATTCCCAAAATATTTACACTAGACTAGGAAGTTCCTGTGAAGGTTCAAATCTTTTCTTCCCTTTTCCAGAAAGTTCAAACAGGAGAGTAACCAAGATTAAAAAAAAAAAAAAAAAAATTCCACCCCTACCATCCACCCTGTGCACTCCATGACATACTTTAAGGGTTGATATTTCCAGATCCTTTATCATTAAAAACTGGGTTGCAGCCGGGCGTGGTGGTGCACACTTGTAATCCCCGCGCTTGGGAGGCTGAGACAGGAAGATCGCACAGGTTCAAAGCCAGCCTCAGCTACTTAGTGAGGCTCTCAGCAACTTAGTGAGACCCTGTTTCCAAATAAAATATAAAAAAGGTCTGAGAGTATAGCCCTGAGGTAGAAAGCCCCTGGGTTCCACCCCCAGTACCACCAAATAAAAAAAAAAAGCCAGCCTCAGCTACATAGTAACTTAGTGAGACCCTGTTTCCAAATAAAGTATAAAATAGGTCTGGGAGTATAGCCCGGAGGTAGAAAAGCCCCTGGGTTCCACCCCCAATACCACCAAAAAAAAAAAAAAAAAAAAACTGGGTTGCGCACTTGAGAGGCTGAGACAGGAGGATTGCGCAGGTTTGAGGACAGCCTCAGCTACTTACCAAGACTCTTTGCAACTCAGTGAGACCCTGAGTTGCAAATATTAAAAAAACTAATAAATAAAAAAGACTAATAATAAATAGGGCTGGGGTAAAAATAGCTTGGAGGTACAATGTCCCTGGTTCCAACCCCAGTACCACAAACATAAATAAATAAAAATAAAATAGGACTGGAGTGAAGGTCAGAGGTAGCTGAGTTCAATCCCCAGAACCATACAAAGAGGAAAGAAACAAGGTTTGACTAAGTTGTTGAGGGCTTCACTAAGTTGCTAAGACTCACAGAGAACCTGTAATCCTCCTGCCTCCGACTCCTAAATCCTGAGATGACAGTGTATGCCACCACGCCTGGCCTTTCCCAGGTTTTTTTTTTTTTTTTTTTTTTTTTTTTTTGGTACTGAGGATTGAACCCAGGGGCATTCCTCTTCTAAGCTATACCCTAGCCCTATATTTTATTCTTTATTTTGAAACAGGGTCTCACTAAGTTGCAGAGGGCCTCACTAAGTAGCTGAGGCTGAATGTGAACCTGTGAACCTCCTGCATCAGCCTCTCAAATACTGGGATTACAAGTATGCACACCCATCTCCCAAATGTTTTTTTGGGGTTTTTTTTGGTGGTACCATGGGTGGAACCCAGAGGATTTCTACCTCCGGGCTATACTCCCAGACCTTTTTTTTACATTTTATTTGGAAATGGTCTCACTAAGTTGCTGAGAGCCTCACTCAGTAGCTGAGGCTGGCTTCGAACCTGCGTGATCCTCCTGTCTCAGCCTCCCAAGTGCTGGGATTACAAGTGTGCGCCACCACGCCCGGCTAAATTTTATTTTTAAAAATGTATAGGGAAAGCCGGGCGTGGTGGCGCATGCTTGTAATCCCCCACGCTTGGGAGGCGGAGACTGGAGGATCGCGCAGGTTCGAAGCCAGCCTCAGCTATTTAGTGAGGCTCTCAGCAACTTACTGAGACCCTGTTTCCAAATAAAATATAAAACAGGTCTGGGAGTATAGCCCGGAGGTAGAAAGCCTCTGGGTTCCACCACCAGTACCAAAAAAAAAAAAAAAAAAAAAAATGTAAAATGTATAGGGAAGCTGGGTGTGGTGGTGCATGCTTGTAATCACAGCACTTGGGAAGCTGAAACAGGAGGATCGCACAGGTTTGCAGCCAGCCTCAGCTACTTAGTGAGGCTCTCAGGAACTCAGTGAGACACTGTTTCCAAATAAAATATAATATAGGTCTGGGAATGTAGCCTAGAAGTAGAAAGCCCCTGGGTTCCATTCCTGGTACCACACACACACACACACACACAAAAAAAAAAAAAAAAAAAGAATAAAATATAGAGCAGGGGATGTAGCTCAGAGGTAGAATGCCCTTGGGTTCAATTCCCAGACCCGCAAAAAAAAAAAAAAAGTATAGGGAGAGCCAGGCATGGTGGCACACTCTTGTAATCCCAGTACTTGGGAGGCTGAGACAGGAGGACCACAGGTTCGCAGCCAGCCTCAGCTAATTAGTGAGGCCCTCTGTAACTCAGTGAGACCCTGTTTTTTTTTGTTTGTTTGTTTGTTTTTTTTGGTGGTACTGGGAATGGAACCCAGGGGCCTTCTACCTTCAGGTTACACTGCCAGACCTATTTTATATTTTATTTGGAAACAGGGTCTCTTAAATCAGCTGAGGCTAGCTTTGAACCTACACGATCCTCCTGTCTCAGTCTCCCAAGAGGGAATTATAATCGTGTGCCATGCCGGGCGTGGTAGCACATGCTTGTAATCCCAACATTCAGGAGGCTGAGACAGGAGGATCGCGCTGGTTTGAAGCCAGCCCCGCTGGCTTAAGAGACCCTGTTTCCAAAAATAAAAAAGTATAGAATAAGTCTGGGAGTGTAGCCCGGAGGAAGAAGGGCTTCCAGGAACCCCAGTACCACAAAAAATAAAAAATAAAAATAATAAATAAATAAATAAAAATAATAATAGGGGTGTAGCTCAGAGGTCAAATGCCCCTGGGTTCCATCCCCAGACCCACAAAAACAAAAAAACAAGTGTATGTCACCATGCCTGGCAGTGAGACCCTGTTTTAAAATAAAGAATAAAAAATCGGGCTGGGATATAGTTCAGAGGTAGAATGGCCCTGGGTTCAATCTCTGGTATCACACACACAGAAAGAACTGAGGCAGAAGGCCTCAGGGTTCAATCCCCAGCATCACATAACAAACAAAATAATGTTAGGGAAAGCATCACTTCCACAATCAGTAAAAATACTCAAATCACCCTAGTATCCCCAGATAGGAGGGGGTTGTTCCTACACTGTCTCATGCTGTGCCCACTTGGTGGTCCCCATCCAGACAACTACTGAGTTGTGCTGGACAAAACTGACACTGAAGCCGGGCGTGGTGGCGCACGCTTGTAATCCCCGCGCTTGGGAGGCTGAGACAGGAGGATCGCACAGGTTCGAAGCCAGCCTCAGCTACTGAGTGAGGCGCTCAGCAACTTAGTGAGACCCTGTTTCCAAATAAAAAATATAAAATAGGTCTGGGTGTATAGCCCGGAGGTAGAAAGCCTCTGGGTTCCACCCCCAGTACCACCAAAAAAAAAAACACCTGACACTGACCCTGTTTCATCTTTTCACTGGTGTAATCTGGAAAGTGAAGGTGGGAACCCAGCCCGTTGCACCCCCACCCCTGGGCCTCCATGGCCACACCTCTGTCCACCCTGAGACCCAAGCGCTAGCTTCCAGCCAGGCCTGCACTCACCAGTTCTGCAGTAAGGGTAGGCGTTCCATGCTTTTTCATGTATATTCAGGGCTCCCTCTGGGGCCAGCATTCGAACAAATGTAGGTACTTTGCTAGAGTGAAAAAAAAAAAGCAAGAATGAAGAGGAATGAAAGAGAGAGAAAGGAGGCTTTTACATCACATTCTTCAGGCCACAGCTCCAGCTTCTTTAATGGGAAGTTGACAAGTTCCCAAGACATAGCAGGTTATTCCTGAGTGTGGGGAGCCACATGCCAGACTTTGACAACTCAGCTTGATTGGCTAATAACATCACCCAAAACTTACCCCAGCGCCCACAGGACAGCATATGAGACCCTAGGCTATCCACTGTGGCTTAGCAGACATTTCACTCTCATTATACACTTTCTCAGAACTCACTGGACCCAGGGCACTGTACTACACTGGTCAATGACAAGATACAGAGGAGATACCTGCAGGCGCACAGCCCAGGGCCAACCTGAACCTACTAGTCAAGGTTTACGGGCCAGGGCAACTGGCTGACTAAGGTGGAATATGAGATCCAAGATGATATGGTCTACTTTTGTGTTTTGTTGTTGTTGTTGTTTGCGGGTCTGGGGATAGAACCCAGGGCATTCAACCTCCAAGCTATACCCCCTGCCCTATTTTTTATTCTTTATTTTGAAACAGGGTCTCACTGAGTTGCAGAGGGCCTCACTAAGTAGCTGAGGCTGTCCGCAAACCACGATCCTCCGGTCTCAGCCTCCCCAATGCTGGGATTACAAGCGTGCACCACCACACCTGGCTTTGTGTTTTGTTTTGTTTTTTGCAGTACTGGGAATGGAACCCAGGGACATTCTACCTCTGACCTACCTATTTTTTATTCATTATAAAAAAAAAAACCCTGTTTTTTGCCAGGTGTGGTGGTGCATGCTTATAATCCCCACGCTTGGGAGGCAGAGACAGGATGATCGCTCAGGTTTGAAGCCAGGCTTGCTGGATTAAGAGACCTGTTTCCAAATAAAATATAAAATAGGTCTGGGAGTGTAGCCCGGAGGTAGAAGGGTTCCATCCCCAGTAACACACACACACACACACACACACACACACACACACACACACACCAAAAAAAAAAAAAACAAACCCACTCTATTTTTTATTCTTTATTTTGAAGCAGGATCTCACTGAGTTGCAAAAGGCCTTACTTAAGTAGCGGAGGCTGTCTGCAAACCACAATCCTCCTGGTCTCAGCCTCCCAAATGCTGAGATTACAAGTGTGTGCCACCACACCTGGCTTACTTTTGTATGTTCTTTTTTTTTTTCCCGGTGGTTCTGGGGATGGAACCCAGGGGTCTTCTACCTCCAGGCTACACTCCTAGACCTATTTTATATTTTATTTGGAAACAGGGTCTCTTAAGCCAGCTGAGGCTGGCTTCGAACCTGCGCGATCCTCCTGTCTCAGCCTCCCAAACGCGGGGATTACAAGCGTGCGCCACCACGCCCGCCAACTTTTGTATGTTCTAAGAGGACAGGAGGGCCTCAGAACCATTTGCCTTCCAGGACAAATATTTTCTTCTGTTCAGTTTTCATATGGTAGAAACCTGGTTCTGCTTTTTTTCTTTTCTCTTTTCTTTTTTTTTTTTTGTGTGTGTAGAACTAGAGATTGAACTCAGGGACATTCTGCTTCTGAGCTATACTCCCAGCCCTATTTTTCTTCTTCTTCTTTTTTTTTTTTTGGCAGCAATGGGGATGGAACGCAGGGGTATTCTACCTCCGTGCTACACCCCCAGCCCTATTTTTTATTCCTTACTTTGAAACACAGTCTCACTAAGTTGCAGAGGAATACACTAAGTAGCTGAGGCTGGCCACAAACCTGCGATCCTTCTGTCTCAGCCTCCCAAATGCTAGGATCACAAGTATATGCCACCACACCCGTTGCTGACTTTGTTTCTTGAAAGGTACAATTATTCTGGAGCTGGTAATCTATATAGTTGTTTTTTTTTTTTTTAAGATTTGTGTGTGTGTGTGGGTCTGGGGATGGAACCCAGGGGCATTTGACCTCCAAGCTACACCCCCTGCCCTATATTTTATTCTTTATTTTGAAACCGGGTCTCACTGAGTTGCAGAGGGCCTCACTAAGTAGCTGAGGCTGTGTGCGAACCACAATCCTCCAGGCCTCCCGAATGCTGGGATTACAAGTGTGCGCCACCACGCCCGGCTTTTTAAGATTTAAAGAAGTTTAGCCAAGCGTGGTGGCGCACGCTTGTAATCCCCACGCTTGGGAGGCGGAGACAGGAGGATCACGCTGGTTCGAAGCCAGCCTTGCTGGCTTAAGAGACTCTGTTTCCACATAAAAATGTTAAAAAAAATAGGTCTGGGAGTGTAGCCCATGGGAGTGTAGCCCGGAGGTAGAAGGGCTTCAGGAACCCCAGTACCACCAAAAAAAAAAAAAAAAAAAAAAAAAAGATTTAAAGAAGTTTATGCCGGGCGTGGTGGTGCACGCTTGTAATCCCCGTGCTTGGGAGGCAGAGACAGGAGGATCGCGCTGGTTCAGAGCCAGCCTCGCTGGCTTAAGAGACCCTGTTTCCACATAAAAAAGTTAAAAAATAGGTCTGGGAGTGTAGCCCATGGGAGTGTATCCCGGAGGTAGAAGGGCTTCCAGGAACCCCAGTACCACCAAAAAAATAAATAAATAAAAAATAAAAAAATTAAAGAAGTTTATTGCCAGGTGTGGTGGCGCAGGCTTGTAATCCCTGCACTTGGGAGGCAGAGACAGGAGGATCGCGCAGGTTCGAAGCCAGCCCCGCGCGCTGGCTTAGGAGACCCTGTTTCCAAATAAAAATGTAAAATTAGGTCTGGGAGTGTAGCCTGGAGGTAGAAGGGCTTCCAGGAACCCCAGTACCACCAAAAAAATTAAAAATAAAAAAATAAAGAAGTTTATTAAAAAGATAGAAATACAGGAAATAGAAATACAGAAAATAATTACAGCCCCATGCCAAAATGGCATGAGGGGGGAGGGTGGCCCGGGCCAACTCACCACTCCCTGTATATAGTTTTTAAAAGGCTCTAGTAACCTCACCAGCTTTAGTGCTTCAGGCCCAAGAGAAAAGACCTAAACCCCAGTAGAAAACGAACTCCAAACCCTCAGAGCAAACGTCTGAGATCCATTCAGATTGCTGACATGCTCATATAGGTGATACTTCAATGTGCCAGACACCAGGATACCCAGAGAAACCAAACCATCCAGAGGAGATTCTAACTAACCAGGCAAACAGTAACATGAAGCTATGTGCTCCAGTGGGGTGAGCACAGGGCACTGGACAAAGCCCCACGAGAACATGGCGGGGGAGGCATGGGATCCCAGCAGGATCTTCAGAAAATTCAGAACAAGAAGAACACAAGGAGTAGGAACTGCATAGGACTAAGCTAGACAAGAAAGAGGAGGGTAGGAAAAGCAAGGAGAAAGAGGGGAGCTGGTGCAAGGTACAGGCAGGGAATGTAAGAGCACACACACAGGTCGGTTCACAGAAGATCTTGGACATCATGCCAGGGAGTCGAGGCTTCACCCTTCAGGCAAAGGGTGGGAGGGACAGATCTTCCAGGTGGAATGGATACAGACATATGGAGATCTAGAAGGCAGGGAGATCAGCTGGGAACTGCTATAGCAGTCCAGGCCTGAGACACAGAAAGAAATGGACGTGCTAGAGATGCCGAGGAGCTGGAGCCAATGGACTTGATTTGCCAGGAAGGCTTCTGATCACAGGAGGACAAGTGGTGGTGGTAGTGACAGGCACTGTTGGCTCCCCCTTCCACAAAATATACATAACCTGTCTTGGTGCTAAGGAATGAAAAGAAATAGGAGCTGAACAGCTATACTCTGCCCTGTAAGTGTGAGGTAGGAGAGGTCCCACACTCCTTATGCACAGGCATCTTCTCGGCCATTATAGCTGAGTAATCAATCAATCACTTCTACCTCAATAAACAACCTCCGCACCTCTTTTCAAAGTCCTATTTATTTACTTATTTATTTATGGTGCTGGGAATTAAACCCAGGGGTAATCTACTTCAAAGCTATACCTCCAGCCCTACTTTATTTTTTATTTAGGAAACAGTGTATCACTAAGTTGATCTGAGCCTCACTGAGTTGCTTGAGGCTGGCTTTGAACCTGTAATCCTCCTGTCTAAACTGAATACTGGTATTTCAGGCATGTGCCACCACACCTGGCCTCAAGGTCCTCTTTAAAAAACACAAGCTATTCCAGGAGTGGTGGCACACACCTGTAATCCTAGTACTTGGAAGGCTGAGACAGAAGGATCACAGGTTCAAGGATAGCTTCAGCAAGTAGTGAGACTCTCATCAGCCTAGCAAGACACCGTTTCAAAGTAAAAATAAAATAGGGCTGAGCATACACCACCTTACCCGGCTTTATTCATTTATTTTAAAATGGAGTCTCACTAAGTTGCAGATGGCCTAAGTTGCTGAGGCTGGCCATGAACCTGTGATTGTCTCATCTCAGCCTCCCAAGTACTGGGATTACAGGCATGCACCACCACGCCCACCCATGGCTAGAAATTAAGACTCACATTCAAGTATAGCATAAATATGAGCCAGGCGTGGTGGTGCATGCTTGTAACCCCAGCATTTGGGAGGCTGAGAAGGAGGATCACGGTTCAAAGAGGAAAAATAAAGAAAGGAAGGAAGAAAGAAAGAAACAAACCAAACACTATCACCTCAAAGGAACTGGGATCCTGGTTGGGCAAATATTAATTTTATTGCTTTAAAAAGAAATCTTGAGCCAGGCATGATGGTACACGCTTGTAATCCCAACATTTGGGAGGTTGAGACAGGAGGATCATGGTTCAAGGACAACCTCAACTACTTAGTGAGGCCCTTTGCAACTCAGTGAGACCCTGTTTCAAAATAAAGAATAAAAAATAGGGCTGGGGGTATAGCTCGGAGGTAGAATGCCCCTGGGTTCCATTCCCAGTACAGCAAAAAATAAATAAACAAAAAATAAAGTAAGAAAACCCTTTAAATGAACAATGAAGTTACTGCCCATTTTCAGGTGAAGTAACTTGAGCAATCAGCTAATAACTTGGAAACACCCCCGATTAACCATTACCACCACTTGCACACTAAGCCACCACTATGCCCTGCCCCTGTGGTCACATACCTCTGCAAGTGGTAGATCTTGTGTGTGTACTGGCCTTTCTCACCATCCTTCTCATAGGGCTCGTTCACCAGGACCTCCACACCTTCGCCACCACCTGTCTCATTTTTGCTGGCCTCGGCCACTGAATACAGCTGCCCTACTTGATACTAAGGGAATAGAGAGATGGGTGTCATTCTCAAGAGTTACACAGTGCAGCTGCCGGTACCTGTCCGTGCGGATCCCAGGGTCTCTCATCCAGGAGCTCATCCTAGAGCTTCACACTAGCCCTTGCCCAAATCTACCTAAAGCAACTGAGAATGCTGCTCCAAGCCTCTTTTTAGCCACTGTGTTTCACAGGCATGGCGGCCCATGCCCGCGGTCCCTGTGACTAGGGAGACTGAGGCAAGAGAATCACAAGCTGGAGGCCAGCCAGACAACCTAGGTTGTCCCAGCTCAAAAAGATCCTATCTCGCCGGGCGTGGTGTGCACACTTGCCATCCCCGCGCTTGGGAGGCTGAGACAGGAGGATCGACAGGTTCAAAGCCAGCCTCAGCTACTGAGTGAGGCTCTCAGCAACTCAATGAGACCCTGTTTCCAAAAAAAAAAAAAAGTATAAAATAGGTCTGGAAGGTAGCCCGGAGATAGAAAAGCCCCTGGATTCCACCCCCAGTACCACCACCAAAAAAAAAAAAAAAAACCTATCTCAAAACAAAAAATATAAAGGACTAGGGATAGCCAGTTGTGGTGCTGCACACCTGTAATCTCAGTACTTGGGAGGCTGAGACAGGAGGACTGCAAGTTTAAAATCAGCCTCAGCAACTTAGCGAGACCCTGTTTCCAAAATAATAATAACAACAACAACAAGGTCTGGAGGCATAGCTCAGAGGGAGAAGGCTCCTGGATTTAATCCCCATTACCACCAAAAAAAAAAAAAAAAAAAAAGATTGGGGGGGGGGCTTGGCTTGGGACTTAACTCAGTGGTTGAATGCCTACCTGCCTCAGGCAAAAATAAATAAAAATGTGTTTAGAAGAGTTCAAGATAGATTTCCCTGGAACTGTCTCTGGTATTTAGACCCTCAAAGAGGAGCTGGGTTGGTTACTATAGATCTCTTTATCCATTCACTTAAACAGATCCTGAGATGACTTCTTGTCAAAAAAAACATCCCCCAGTCTCAGTCTCTAGGGTACCCGCTGCCTCTACGTACTGGCTCAGCTGTTTGTTTTTTCACCAGTGCTGGGCCCCGTCTCACCCCGCAAGGAGCTCAAAGAAGAGTCTTTTGGGCCACCAAGCCTCCTGAGGCTTCCCAGACTCCTGGGGGCTGAGGCAAGTGCTTCTGTTTCCCCTCCAGGACAGTACAGATTCCCTCCCTGGTCTGTGCTGGCTAGGTGCCCCTCTGTGTTGGCAGGTACTAGATGGCAAAAGCCTGGTTTTCCTTTATTTGGGTCACATGCCACCCTATCAAGTCACCAGTCAACATCACTGGCCTCCTCTGACCCTCAGGACAGCTTGGTGCTGCGGCCAATGGCCTGGCTCTGCTGTCCCTTCCCTCTGCTGGAGGCTATCTCGAAGGGGAAAATATGATGAAGAGAGAATGAATGGTCAGAGTCAATGCAAGAAGTTATATCTACCCCAAAGATGCCACCAGTGTCCAAGAGACCAGCCTTTAGGTAGCACGAAGAAAAGAAAAACAGGAGCTGGGCGTGGTGGTGCACGCCTATAATCCCACTGTTTGGGAGACTGAGACAGGAGGATCATAGGTTTGACGTTAGCAAGTAATAACTAGTAAGACCCTGTTTCAGAATTTTAAAAAAGGGGGAGGCTAGAGCTAGAGGTATAGCTCAGAGATAAAGCACCCTTGGCTCAACTCCCACTATAAAAAAAAAAAAGGAAGGAGGAAGAGAGGGAGGGAGGAAGAGAAAGAAAGGAAAAGAACAGGAAGAGCATGCTTGCTCAGTGTGCTGCAGGGTGGACAATCAGGTTTCCCTCCCCCCTGCCCTCCCCCACCCCAACCTCCCAGAGGTGAAGGCCAAGGGTTTCCTCTCCTGAGATGAAAGCAGAGGCTGTCTCTGCCACTGCCTTCACTGCCTGAACCGCCAGAGGGAGGCAGCTTCGGGGCTGTCTCACCTCCTGGAGGCACTTCCTAAGCACCACAAGGGGATTTCTGGGCAAAGTCTAGAGACGGACCAGGATAATTCGCTGTTCACCACAAAGCCTAAAGAGCCCCAAATTCCAAGGCAAACACCCAGAACAAAACACCAAGGAAAGGCCCAGGCAAGAGATCAAGACTCAATTAATCCCAGAGAGAGGAACATCCGGTACTAGGGATTGAATCTAGGGGAGTTCTACTTCTGAGCCCAGTCCTATTTTATTTTTTAATTTGAAACAGAGTCTCACTAGGTTGCTCAGAGTCTCGCTACATTGTCAAAGCTGTCCTCCAACCTGCCATCCTCCTGTCTCAGCCTCCCAGGTACTAGGATCACAGCCAGTCACCTCACCTTGCTAATCCTTTACTTTTTCTTGTAGTACTAGGGATTGAACAGGGGCATTCTACCTCTGAGCTCCACTCCAGCCCTATATATATATTTTTTTAATTTTGAAACAGAATCTCACTAAGTTTCAGAAGGCCTCACAAGCTGCTGAGGCTAGCCACAAACCCCGATCATCCTCAGCCTCCCAAGTACTGGGATTACAAGCGTGGACCACCACGCCCAGCAGCCTTGCTAATCCTAAATATCAGTGCTGCCTCGATGCCCCCACAGAATCTCAAAGTGTTCCCATGCCTTTCTAGTTTCACCCCCTAGGTAAGATACGTGTGAAACCCCTATCTAGTGGGTCAAACTTTGGCTGAGCCACGGCTTCCTAAGAATGAGGAGGAACTCTTGTTTCACAGGACATCTAACCCCTAGCTCAGCAATCCTAGAGGGCAGCCGGGGACAGCGCCCAGTGGAGGGGACTGGGTTGCTAGCTAGCGGTGCTATTTGGGGAGGAGGACCCCAGGCAAGGACTAATTGTCTTCACTGGATTTCTCTTTGGCTGCAAGGAGCAGAGGGCAGGCTCTAAGAGGATCAGCCTATTGGCTAACATCTTCCCCCTTTAATCTCTCTTGATATTCTGATCCTTTAATCCCAACAAGACCTGTGAAGGCAGTTTTGTTAATCCAAAGGGAAAAGTCAGGCCTGCACAGGTTATGAGGGAGAGACACTTTTCACATTAGAGGCTTTTTTTTTTTTTTTTTTTTTGGCGGTACTGAAGATGGAACCCAGGGGCATTATTACCTCTGAGCTTCATCCCCAGCCCAATTTTTTTATTTTGAAACAGGGTCTCACTAAACTCTGGAGGGCCTAAGTAGCTGAGGCTGGTGGCAAACCCGGATCCTCCTGTCTCAGCCTCCCAAGTATTGGAATTACAAGCGTGTGCCACCACACCTGGCTAGAGGCTTTCTTTAACACAGTTGCTCTGGACTCGGGCAACCTGCCAGACTCAGACTGGGTAGCAGCAGGGGTGGGTGGGGGTCAGACCATTACATCAGATAAAGAATCTAAAGGATACCAGTATTCCAGACTCCTCTGGCCTAGGATAATGATGCTTCCCAACCCCTAAGATTTGTTCTCTTGTTCCTAAAAAACTAAGACACTTGGCTAAAAGGGGGGGGGGAACACTACGAGACTGCCACTTTGGCAATCTTGGATGTGGGCACCCAGGGAGACACAGTGAGTGGGCCAGAAATAGTGAAACAGGTCATGAAAGACATTACAGCTGTTGTCCCACCCACACAGCCCTGGCATGGCAGGTACCACAGGGGGATGGATGGTGCCATCTCTGGAAATGAGAAGAAAAACAATCCTGCCCACAGTGGAAGGTGGGCTGGTTGAGCCCGGAGTCTCTGGTGGACACACCCATGTCTAACAGCCAGGGCTTTCTTGCTCTGTTACAGAATGCCTAAAAACCCTGGGCAGTGTTAGTCCCAAGGCCCTGGCCTGCCAGAAGCTAATTCTGCCCCAAATACTGATTTGGGCCATCAGGATGATTATAAAGACACAACCTCTTTTTTTCTCTTTTCCCCAAATCAGAACCTCCATAGGCCTCAAGTCACAGCCTCCAATTTAGGAAGTGACTCTACCAGTCACTAGGGCTATCCCGGGGAAACAGTCAGAGGGGTCCCGTGAGAGAGGCTGAGAATTCGGTTCCAAAGCCTCGCTGAGCACGCCTCCCAGCAACATGAGCGAAGCTCATCCTCCCAAGCTGAAAAAATTTCTGGACAAGAAATTGTCGCTGAAATTAAATGGTGGCAGACATGCCCAAGGAATATTATGGGGCTTTGATCCCTTTATGAATCTTGTGATAGAGGAATGTGTGGAGATGGCAACCAGTGGGCAACAGAACAATATTGGAATAGTGGTAATACGAGAAAATAGTATCATCATTAAACAATGAGTATAATAATGGCTGTTGAACAAAAATCCCCTCTCCAAAAGGCCTATTTTACTATGACACAAAAATTGGGTTTTTACATTTTCATATGAAACTTTTTGTTAAATAAAGTTTTGTATTAGTAATAATAAAAAAGAAGGGGTTCCTGATGAAGACTGTGGGGGGGGCGGTGCTGGGAATTGAACCCAGTGGCCTTCTACCTCTAAGCTAGAATTCTACCCTCAGCCCAGTTTTTTATTTTGTATTTTGAAACAGGGTCACACTGAGTTGCAGAGGGCCTCATTAAGTAGCTGAGGCTGGCCACAAACCCGCAATCCTCCTCTCAGCTTCCCAAATGCTGGGATTACAAGCATGTGCCACCACACCCGGCTCTGATGAAGACTCTTGAGAGTTAGTCCTTATGTATTTTTATTCCAGCCTCTCTACCCAAGAATTTTCTGATCTTCTGGAATCAAGGTTCAAGCCATCAGAAGAGCAGCTTCAGCCAGGCGTGGCAACACATGCCTGCAGTACCAGTACTTGGGAGGCTGAGACAGGAGGATTGCAGGTTCAAGGCCAGCCTCAGCAGCTTAGCAAGACCCTCAGCGATTTAGCAAGACCCTGTTTCAAAACAAAAAATAAAAAGGGTTGGGGGCTGGGAGTGGTGGCATATACTTGTAATCCCAGTACTTGGAAGGCTGAAATGAAAGGATCACAGGTTTGAGACCAGCTTTGGCAATTTAGGAAGGCTGAAACAGGAGGATCAGAGGTCCAAGCCCAGCCTTAGCAACTTAGTAAGGCCCTGTACAAATTAGTGAGACGCTGTTTCCAAATAAAAAATAAAATTGGGCTGGGGGTATAAGTCTCTGGGCTTAATCCCCAATACCCATCCCCCCAAAAAAAGAGCAGTCCAGAAGCTGCTTTCTCGTCAGTGTTTTCTTGCAGAAAACAGACTGACCGTCTCCACAGAAAGAGTTGAATCTTATCCAGCACTGCCTTCCAAGCTCTTGCTTACTCTATAGGCTCTGACTACCCCACCCTGCCCACCGCCTCCTCAAGGCTACAAAAAAAAATCACAAACATCCAAACTGCCAGTTGTGGGTGCTTTTATATTGAGTCCTCTCAACTTTCACTCCTGGCCCAACCAGAGCAGTCGGGGTTCTGACCCCTCCAGCCTCGCGGCTGAGAGATGCTCCGAACAGTTCTCACCGTCCATGGAGAAGGAAGGTCTCAGGCGGGCGTGGGGGTGCGCATCTGTAATCCCTGTCTTTGGGAGGTTGAGACAGGAGGATCACGGTTCAAGGACAACCTCAGCTACTTAGTGAGGCCCTTTGCAACTCAGTGAGACCCTGTTTCAAAATAAAGAATAAAAAATAGGGCTGGGGGTGTAGCTCAGAGGTAGAATGCCCCTGGGTTCCATCTCTAGTGCCAAAAAGAAAAAGAAAAAAGGTCTCAAACCTGCCATCTTCCTGTCTCAGCCTCCTAAATACATTAGGAGTATGTATACCACATCTGGCTTGTATTTGTACTTTCTTTTTTTTTCTTTTGGTACTAGGCATTGAACCCAGAGGCATTCTACATCCAAGCTATCCCCCAGCCTGATTTTATTTCTTATTTGGAAACAGGGTCTCACTAGGTTGCTGCAAGCCTCTTTCTAAGTTGCTAAGGCTGGCTTTGAACCTGTGATGCTCCTGTCTCAGTCTCTCAAGTACTGGGATTACAAGCGTACACCACACCTGTCTATATTTGTACTTTCAATGTGTTTTCTTTTTTTTTTTTATAAGAGTCTGATAATAGAACTCTGCCTTTCTGGTTTGTCTGCCCCCCCCCCACCTATGTGTATACATAAGTTCAAAATACAGTCCTATGAACAACAAAAGAAAAAAACAGTTGGCGTGGTGGCGTGCTTGTAATCCCAGTACTTGGGAGGCTGTGAGCGGAGGATTGCTCAGGTTCGAAGCCAGCCTCAGCTACTTAGTGAGGCTCTCAGCAACTTAGTGAGACCTTGTTTCCAAGTAAAATATAAAATAGGTCTGGGAGGTAGAAAGCCCCTGGGTTTCATCACCAGTACCACAAAAAAAAAAGAAAAAGAAAAAGAAAAAAACATAAAAGAAAATAAAGAGAAAGAAACCCTCGTAGCTAGGTGTGCTCCCAGTATTTGGGAGGCTGAAACAGGAGGATCGCAGGTTTGAAGTCAGCTTCAGCAATTTAATGAGACCCTGTTTCAAAACAAAAAATAATGCCGGGCGTGGTGGTGCACACTTGTAATCCCCATGCTTGGGAGGCGGAGACAGGAGGATTGCGCAGGTTCGAAGCCAGCCGCACTGGCTTAAGAGACCCTGTTTCCAAATAAAAAAGTATAAAATAGGTCTGGGAGCGTAGCCCGTAGGTAGAAGGATTTCCAGGAACCCCAATACCACCAAAAAGACAAACAAAATAAATAAATAAATAAATAAATAAATAAATAAGTAAATAAATAAATAAATAACAGGGCTGGGAGTGTAACATAGAGACAGAATGCCTCTGGGTTCAACCTTCAGTACCCCCCTAAAAAAGAAAAAAAAAAAAAAGAATACCCTGTAAAAGCTCCATTCTACATTCTTCCCTGAGACACCACACTCAGAAAACCCCAAGTTCCTAGGTAATATCTTCCTGATGGGAGGGTAAGAGAGAGAATCTTATACAGCAAAGAGAAAGTCATTGCAACCCTCCTAAACTTCACAGCAAGAGACATGCTAGATGTGCTGGGCCTTCCACTTCAGGAAAATATCAGTTGCTGTGTGTGTGTGTGTGTGTGTGTGTGTGTGTGTGTGTGTGTGTGTGGTAGTGGGGATGGAACCCAGGGGCATTCTATCTCTGAGCTATACCCCCAGTCCTATTTTTTTATTCTTTACTTTTTATTTTTTATTTTATTTTACTTTTTATTTTTTTTTTTTGGTGGTACTGGGGTGGAACCCAGAGGCTTTCTACCTCCGGGCTATACTCCCAGACCTATTTTTGGAAACAGGGTCTCACTAAGTTACCGTGAGCCTCACTAAGTAGCTGAGGCTGGCTTCGAACCTGTGTGATCCTCCTGTCTCAGCCTCCCAAGTGCGGGGATTACAAGCATGCGCCACCATGCCCGGCTTATTTTATTTTACTTTATTATTTATTTATTTATTTAGAGTGTGTGTGTGTGTGTGTGTGTGTGTGTGTGTGTGTGTGTGTAACTGGGGATGGAACCCAGGGGCATTCTACCTCCGGGCTACACCCCCTGCCCTATTTTTTATTCTTTTTAATTTAAAACAGGGTCTCACTAAGTTGTGGAGGGCCTCACTAAGTAGCTGAGGCTGTCCGTGAACCGGAATCCCCTGGTCTCAGCCTCCCAAATACTGGGATTACAAACGTGCGCCACCACGCCCAGCTTTATTCTTTATTTTGAAACAGGGTCTCACTGAATTGCAAAGTAGCTGAAGCTGTCTGTAAACCATGCTCCTCCTATCTCAGCCTCCCAAATGCTGGGATTACAACCTTATGCTATCACGCCTGGCAATCAGTTGCTATTTTTAACAAAGACAGCAAGAAGCCAAGCATGGTGGCATGCACCTGTAATCCCAACACTTGGGAGGCTGATACATGAGGATCACAGGTTCGAGGCCAGCCTCAGCAACTGAGTGAGACCCTTGGCAACTTCACGAGACGGTTTCAAAATAAAAATATTTGTAAAAGTGTTGGGATGTAGCTCAGAGGTAGAATGAGCTTGGGTTCAATCCCCAGTACCAGATAATGATGATGATGATGATGATGATGATGTCAGCAAGGCCCCAAAAGGAGGTGGCTTAACTCTCTTCCCAAAGTCAACACCTGTCAGCTCAGACACCTGGTTCCCAGTCCCCAGGTACATCTCAGGCGCTTTCAGGTATCATAGAATCTATCCAGCCCCTCTTCTTTCCCCCAGTTTCCCCAGTCTTGTTTCTCTCTCTCGTTTTTCAGATGGGGTCTCACTATGTTGCCCAGGCTGGCCTCGAGCCCTGAGACTCAAGTGATCTTCCTGCCTCGGCCTCCCAAGTACCTAGTGCACAGGCATGTACCACTGCACCCAGCTTTTCTCACTTCTCCTATCTGCACATCTCAGAGCCCCCAGATCATGTTCAAGTTCACCTCTGTCTCCCTCCCCCAGGTTTCCAAAGCTCTTATCAGACACGGAGGTCACTATTGGAGACAATCCTCTAGACCACTGCCTGCACGCCCCTCTTGGGGGCCAAGAAGCTTGCATATCTGTCTCATCTGAGGAGTACTGTTGACCTCTGTTCACCTTATCCATTTAATTAATTTCTGTACTGGGGATTGAACCTTGGATTCACCTCCAAGCTACACCCCCAGCCCTATTTTTTATTCTTTATTTTGAAACAGGGTCTCACTAAGTTGCAGAGGGCCTCACTAAGTAGCTGAGGGTGGCTGAGAACCTGCAATCCTCCTGTCTCAGCTTCCCAAGTACTGAGATTACAAGCGCCACCACGCCCAGCTCTGATTTCATTTTTCAAAGTTCCAGTTCCTATTTGGAACTGAGGGGGAGTTATCAAAGCCAATGCAGGAAAGGGAGATAGAAACCCCCCCCCCAAAAAAAGAGATGGAACCCCATATACTGAGGGCACTTTGCTGGCTAACAAACTTCACCCAAACTTGAGTTTGGAAGCCGAGTGGGGCACTGAGATTCAAAAGGAAGCAAAGGCTGAGCCAGGAGGGGAGAGTGGAGGAAGTTCAGAGAGGGTGGGTCAAGGGAGGCTCCGCCACAGTTTCTGCTGTCCCTGAGCCCAGCTCTGAGTCAGCAAGGCCTCTGAACCTTCTTATGGCAAATCCTGCCACCGGATCCCAACACGCAGGACTTCAGACCCAGGGGCCATAAAAGGACAGAGAGTGAGCACAGCTCGTTTATCATTCCCTGCCCTCCTTAAAGGAAGCTTCAATGTCTAGGTCTTTCTAGCAGTCACCCAGAGTGGCTAGGGAGAGCCTGGGAGATGTCTGGCCCTGGCTAGTTTGTTGCAAAACCAGAGAGAGCCATGCGCACTTCCCAGAGTCAGGGAGGACCCAGCAAGGCACACAGGCAATCCTATCAATAACATGTCCCCAAAAAGGCGCAGTCCCAGCAGGTAAAAGGGGCTGGTTTAGTCCCTGGTCATAGTCCTCCAGCATGCTCACAGTTTAGGGCAGGCTGCACACAGCTGCCCAGCTATACCAAATAAGTGCCTTCCTTCAACTGAAAGCAGTGGCTGGAAAATTCACATTGAGCACAAAAAAAAAATTTTTTTTTTTTTTGCGGTATTAGGAATTGAACCCAGAGTCTACCTCCAAGCTACACCCCCAGCCCTATTTCTTATTCTTTATTTTGAAACAGAGTTTCACTAAGCTGCAGAGGGCAGCTAAGTAGTTGAGGCTGGCTGCGAACCTGCGATCTTCCTATCTCAGCTTCCCAAGCACTGGGATTACAAGTGTGTGCCACCATGCCTGGCTTGAGCACAATTATTTCTATGAAAACTATATGAAGAGTATGGCCACTGAGCCAATGGTCACAAGAATGTACCTACAACTATGTACAAAAAAGAAAAGGGACTTACCTCATCTACAGACACAGGCAGGATGACTCGACTACAAGAGAGGGAGAGAGAGTATCAACTTCAGGCTCTTAAAACCTTGGGTTAGAAGAGTATTCCACATTTTGTTATATACAATACTACACTGACGAAAATCCAACAGGAAATGGCCCTCGGAGCCTTCAAGGCTCAGATCCTCTGTGCCCTTCTGGCAGCCATTGAGAACCTTGTGGCTCAGGGCAAACACAGCTCCCCAAGCTGCTTCCCAGGTCTCTGACTCACACTCACCCCCTTCCTCACCCATCTCTCCCCCAGCAAGACTTACCACCCAGTCTAAGACAGAGGTTAACACCGATTGACCCACCACGATGAGGAATCAAACCCAAAGAATCAGATCCTGGGGCTTTATATGTCTATGGAGCCAACCTCCCAACAGCATTAAAGGCAAAAGGCTGGGAAGGGGCCAAGTGCCGTGGGAAGTCGAGTCACCCTAACCACCTCTGCTCTGGGAGAGGCTATTACAATATAAGCTACTACCACAAAGCCACCAAAAGAGGTCGCCTGACCTGTGCCATGACCTCCAGAAGCTGTCCAAAGGCACCCCAACTGACCCCTTTCTTTTCTTCTTCTCCATTTCAAAAACCACCCGTTTCTGGAGGTATCACCAATAACCTGGTGGGGAACCATGGCCAGCAAAGTCCCCATAAGGGCCAGAATTTTGCAGAGGCAAGAGGCTAGAGGCAGTTCTCTGGTGGCTTGCACTTGCAACGCAGACCAATGGCCGACTCCTGGTTCAATGCTGTGAGGTCAGAGCTGAGAGGAAAAGCCTTGGCTGTGTTCCTGCAAGTTATGCCAGTTCCCAAGCTTAGCTTCTCAGACCTCAGAGCCTTGCTGGAACCTGCTGGGCCCTTCTGCATCTTGTGTGCTTGCTTGGTGAAGCATGAGCTGCTGTGTCCCCCTTCCTATGCAGTGGGCTCCTTTCTCCAGGCTGGTAAATAGCTAGCTCTTTTCTAGTTGGACAAAGGTCCCCCCGGGAAGCAAGCACGTAGAGGGGTATGAGGAAAACTGAGCCAGGCACTGAGCAGAAAAGTTATAGGAAAGACAAAATGGGCTCCACGTCTTCCCTGCCTGCTACTAACTCCCTTCCTCCAGAACTACCCAAATAATGTAAATCCTCCAGTTTACTGGATGCTGCCATAACGCACTCTTCCTGTTAGAGAAAGCCAACAGAGCAGAAAAGTACTCCCAAGTTCGAGGCCAGAATTTCTGCATCCTCAGAAGAAACTTCCTAGAAAACAATATGCCTTTTATCTTCAAGAACACAGCAAAAATCAGATCCAAGAATTTGCAGAAACTGAATCATGGAGAATCCTGTTAGAGGAAGTGTTGAGAAAAACCAACAAGTACAACCTTCACATCCTAGTCTCCCCCCAAAAGAGACTGGGACTGGCCAATTTCTCACAGGATGCTCTGAGGCTGCTTCCATTACAGCTGCACACCCAAACATTTCTCCCATGCTCCCTGGAAACAAAACCACTTCAGCTGCAATAGGGTACAATTCCAAAAGATAGCCCACAGAGGCACAGCTGGGATGAGACTGGAACCATACTCACTACCGTGTGACCTTCACTTGCACCCTGCCCAGAGCTGCAGTGCTGCAGCCACAGCCAAGTGCCTCAGATGCCCCCCTCCCGCCCTGTCCCCTGCCCAGGGACGCGCACACACAGGGTACCAGCGGGGCAGGAAGGAAACACAGGCAGGATCTGCATCGCCAGTACCTGGAGCCTTTCCCTGGCAGGCTTCAAGGAGAGAGAAACAAAGAACGGGAAAGGAGTACCTCCCTTCAGAACTCACTCAGATCTCTTCTGAAGGGCCCTTCCTTGCCTGCCTGACCTTCTTTTCAAAACTACAGATTTCTACAGATTCTAGGCCTCATCTAGGAATAGAAAAAGAGAATCAGGGAAAAAAAAAAGGAAAACCTGCTAGTTTGGACACAAGATTAAAATGCACCATGTTCTCCTTCTTGGAGAACCTTGGCATCCTACCACATAAAGCACTGGCTGGGTTAACACCAGGGTGTCAAGAAACAGAGGTGACGGGGCCTCCAAATAATGCTCTTCACATGAGCCGTCAAGTTGGAATGACACCTGGGTCTCTACTTCCTCTGCTATCCAAACTCCACACTATGTCCTAAACATCTGCAAGGAGCAAGCTGCGTGGGGATGGACAAAGTCCCTTCACTGACAACATGGGAAGAGCCCTCTGCACACCGCCTGGCTCCCAAGACAGTTTCACAAGTCTCACTCTATTTGGACATCTCCCACTTCTGGACTTTCTGGGCTTCTGGCCCAATGTTGCTCACTTGCCCTCCTCCCTCCAGGTATAGTTTCTGCCCACATACACATCCAATCTCTTTGGTTTGGGGAGAGGAGATGTCCTGTGGTGTTTATTGGAACCAGGAGCTTCAAGGAGGGGTCACCTTGTATTTGAAAGACTTAATAGTCCAAACATCCACTCCTGCCATCCAATCCCCTGGACTTCAGAAGCAAACCCATCTTCCTATAAACCCTGCCAGAAATCAACAGTAATACTCCAAGGTATTACTTGAGAACTCTTTCACCCTTTGCTGTCTCTCCTTAATTAATGGCTTTATGAAAACCTCCTCAATTCCTCAAAACAATTTCCCCCATCTCTTTGCACCAAGAACAAGAATCCCCTAGAGAGGCTACCCTTGCCTTGGTCCCTGCCACCTCCAATAGGAGAGATATTCATTCACAAACACACTCTCTTTCTGGGTTATCCTCTATGCCTGGAACTTCCTGGCCCTCTCCATCAACATAACTCCCTCACATCACTTCAAACACCAGCCAATATCTTCTGGACTCCTCACCCAAGTGTCCCCATGTCTGAAGCAGTCATCCCAAGCTTTTTCTGAGTGCCTCCTCTTCTGCACTTACTACTTGAGCACCATGTCACTTTGTCCCCCATCTCTATTTCCCTTCCCCTGTCTTGGACCCCCTACTCCTTCTCCTGTGTCCAGTTATTATAATCCTAGTCCTGCTGCCCTGGTAGCCATTCTCCATACACCAGGTTCTGCTTCAGCACCCCTCCTTCACCTCAACCCCAGTCCAGGAGCAGTCTTACTTGTCTGATCTTCCCTGGCCCTTAAGGCCTCAAACCCCTCCTCAGGATGGCCAGCTCACCAGCCTTGGCTGTCCCGCTGTTTCTCGGTCCCTGAGAGGACAACTTCCTCACCCACGATCCTCTCAGCCCCTCTGCAGTCCTGGCTGGTTCCTACATCCCTCAGCTCCCACGCAGGGCTACCCCACACCACATCCAGTGCCCCTCCTCACGCCCTGCCCAGTCTCACTGTCCCCTTGACCCCACCTGAGGCCCAGCCGGCCCCCACTGTCCCCTCGGCCTCTCCTCAGGCCTGTTCGGCCCTCACTGCCCGTTGGGCCCCATCTCGGGTGCTGGCCGGCTCTCTCTAGCTCCTGGGGCCCCTCCTCAGGCCCTGTCTGGCCCCCGATGTCCCCCGTGCCCCTCCTGGGCCGCCCAACAGCCCGTGCGGCGCTCTCCTCCCCACCACCGGGCCACCGGCCTCCCTGGTCGGCATCCCCAACCCTCCCTTCCTCCTGGCGTTCGCACCGCCGGCCGGTCACTCACTACTCCTTGAGCAGCACCATGTCGCTTCGCGGCTCCGCGGCTGCCCGCTGCCCGCCCGGCCTCCCGCCCGCTGCCCGGCGGCCGCTGTCCCCGTGGCCCGGCCCGGCCCGGCTGCCTGTGCGCCTTCGTCGCGATGCGCTCCGTCCCCGCTGCTTTCGCCGCGGCCGCCGCCGTGCCAGCGCCTGCAGACCCGGCCCCGCCGCCTCCCGCGCCGCCGCCGCCGCCGCCGCCGCCCGGAGCTCGGGTTCCGCAGCGCCGCGCGGGGGCGGGGCGTCTCTGCGGCAACCAGGGCGTCACACGCAGCGCTGCGCGCTGACCTCACGGGGCGGGGCCTCCCCGGGCCCCGCCCCCAGGTCCTTAAGTGGGCCTCGGGGCCGCGGGCCTCGGAGGTGGGCCCGGGTGTACGCGAGACCCGGGCAGAGGCGGAGCTGTCGTTGAGGTGTGCGCAGAGTTCGGCGGGAATCGTCTTCTGCAGCAGGAACGATGCACCTGTGTGATCGGACCTCCCGGGTGGGTTGAGATCCAGGAAAACGTTGTGTCAAAAAAAAGAAAAAAGCCGGGCGTGGTGGCGCACGCTTGTCATTCCCGCACTTGGGAGGCGGAGACAGGAGGATGGCGCAGGTTCGAAGCCCCCCGCGCTGGCGTAAGAGACCCTGTTTCCAAATAAAAAAGTATAAAAATAGGTCTGGGAGTGTAGCCCGGAAGTAAAAGGGTTTCCAGGAACCCCAGTACCACCAAAAAAAAAAAAAAAAAAAAAAAAAAGAAAGAAAGAAAAAAGAAAAAGAGTCGGGCGTGGTGGCGCACGCTTGTAATCCCAATAGTTGGGAGGCTGAGACAGGAGGATCACATAGATTCTCGGCCAGCCTCAGCTACTTAGTGAGGCCCTTCGCAACTCAGTGAGACCCTGTTTCAAAATAAATAGTAAAAACAGGGCTGGGGGTGTAACTATGGAGGTAGAATGCTGCTGGGTTCCATCCCCAGTACCGCAAATAAATAATAATAATAATAATAATAATAATAATAATAATAATACCATCAGAGGTGTAGCTTGTAGGTAGAATGCCCCTGGGTTCCATCTTTGGTACTGCAAAAAAGAAAGAAAGAAAGAAAGAAGAAAGAAGAAAGAAAGAAAACACAGGGCTGGGGGTGTCGTTTGGAGGTAGAATGTCTGAGTTCCATCCCCAGTACCACAAAAAAAAAAAAAAAGGAAGGAAGAAAGAAAAAGAGAAAGAAACCAGGCTCTCTGTTTCCCTCCATCCCAGTGCCAAGGGGAGATAAAAGCAAAGCGCACAGCTGTGGGGTGTTGCTCAGGGGTAGAGCTTGATTAGCTCTCAGGAAGCCCTGGGCTCCATCCTCAGCACCTCAAAATAAGTTTCTATTTTTAGTGTGTGTGTGTGTGTGTGTGTGTGTGTGTGTGTGTGTGTGTGTGTAGCACCAGAGTTTGAACCCAGGGGCGTTCTACCTTTGAACTATGTTATAGTTTAAATATTATGAGGTAGCCGGTGTGGTGGCACACGCTTGTAATCCCCGCGCTTGGGAGGCTGAGACAGGAGGATCGCACGGGTTCGAAGCCAGCCTCAGCTACTCAGGCTTCCAGCAACTTACTGAGACCCTGTTTCCAAATAAAATATAAAAAAGGTCTGGGAGTGTAGCCCGGAGGTAGAAAGCCCCTGGGTTCCACCCCCAGTACCACACACACACACAAAAAAAATATTATGAGATGAGGGCTCTTTCTTATTCAACTAAAAATTTTTTTTTTGTTTGGTTTGGTTTTGGTTTTGGTTTTGGTGGTACTGGGGTTCTTGGAAACCCTTCTACCTCACTCCCAGACCTATTTTATATTTTTATTTGGAAACAGGGTCTCCTAAGCCAGCAAGGCTGGCTTCGAACCTGCACAATCCTCCTGTCTCCGCCTCCCAAGCGCAGGGATTACAAGCGTGTGCCACCACGCCCTGCTCAACTAAAGTTTTTTTAATATAAAAATTAAAACTAATGGCAGCTTGGTGCAGCTTTAAGAAGTCTTTATTACAAAATCAGTAGGAGCCGGAAGTGGTGGCGCACGCTTGTAATCCCTGCGTTTGGGAGGCGGAGACAGGAGGCTCGCACAGGTTGGAAGCCAGCCTCAGCTACTTAGTGAGGCTCTCAACTCTGTTTCCAAAGAAATATAAAATAAATCTGGGAGTATAGCCCAGAGATAGAAGGCCCCTGGGTTCCAACCCCTGTACCACACACACACACACACACACACACACACACACACACAATCAGTAGGAAATAGAGAAAGAAAAAGCAGCATGCTGACACACATGCTGGAGAGCCCGAAAATGGAACTCTGACCCCTTTTCGGGACCCCAGCTTTTTAATAGGTTTTGTATTGGTATCTTCTTATCAGCGTTACCAAGACAATGAGCTAGTAACTTATTCCTCAGGCAGGTGGTGCCTTTTGTATCTGGACAGTGCACTTACCAAGTACAGGGGTCAATAATCTACCTGGACGTTGCCTCTTTTGTGTTGGGCAGTATTGGTTGCTCATCAACTAGGGGGGCTTCAAAGCAGCACATGGAGTTAACCTTTCCTATACCTAGGCCAGGTCACAGGGGAGAGGAGGTAAACAGAGGCACTGGCTGCCTCCATGCATTTTAGGGCCAAAGGCTTTGTCTCTAAGGCTTTTACTATAGGTTAATCATTAGAATGAAGGGCAAAGAGAGAGAGGGGCACTCTGCACTGTAACAGCTGCTGCCCCTCCCTGCCTGGGTCCCTGCACAGCACCCAGGCCCTGACTACTTATTACATATTTGAAATTAATACCAAAGCAATTTTCCAATACTGGCACAAACTATACCCTCAGTCCTATTTAATGTTTTATTTTGAATAGGGTCTCACTAAGTTGCTGAAGCTGGCCTTGAACCTGCGATCCTCCTGTCTCAGCCTCCCAAGTATTGGGATTACAGATGTGCGCCAATATGTCTGGGCATTCTAATTCTGAGCTACACCCCCCAGCCCTATTTTATTCTTTATTTTGAAACAGGGTCTCACTGAATTCCAAAGGGCCTCACTAAGTAGTAGCTGGGGCTGTCCTTGAACCAGTTTCCTCCGCCTCAGCCTCCCAAATGCTGGGATTACAAGTGTGCGCCACCACGCCCATCTTAAGGTTCGAAGCCAGCCTCAGCTACTGAGTGAGGCTCTCTGCAACTTAGTGAGACCCTGTTTCCAAATAAAGTATAAAATGGGTTTGGGAGTATAGCCTGGAGGTAGAAAGCCTCTAGGTTCCACCTCCAGTACCACCAAAAATAAAAAATAAAAATAAATAAATAAATAAAAATATTTTTAGAGCTGGGCATTGAGGAGGCTGGCCTCAAACCTGCAATCTTCCTGTCTCAGCCTCCCAAATTCTGGCATTACAGGTATGCACTATCACACCTGGCTCAGAAAGGTGCTGTTACCATCCCCATTTACAGGTGAGGAGAAAAAAGCAGAAATTAAGAGATTTGCCCAAATCCACAGCTTACATGTGATTAGGTTGAGATTTTGACTCAGCTGTCATAGTGAAATGTCTTTTTTATTTTTATTTTTTTTTTTTTTTACGGGTCTGGGGATGTAACCCAGGGGCATTCGACCTCCAAGCTACAGCCCCTGCCCTATTTTTTATTTTTATTTTTTGGTGGCATTGGGGTTCCTGGAAGCCCTTCTACCTCCGGGCTACGCTCCCAGACCTATTTTTACATTTTTATTTGGAAACAGGGTCTCCTAAGCCAGCACGGAGCGTCTGGCTTCGAACCTGCACGATCCTCCTGTCTCTGCCTCCCAAGCGCGGGGATTACAAGTGTGCGCCACCACACCTGGCCTCTGCCCTATTTTTTTTAAATCTTTCTTTATTTCTTTATTTATTTGGTGGTACTGGGGTTCCTGGAAGCCCTTCTACCTCCGGGCTACACTCCCAGACCTATTTTATATTTTTATTTGGAAACAGGGTCTCCTAAACCAGCGCACCTGCGCGATCCTCCTGTCTCCGCCTCCCAAGCGCGGGGATTACAAGCCTGCGCCACCACGCCCGGCTTATTCTTTATTTTGAAACCGAGTCTCACTAAATTGCAGAGGGCCTCACTAAGCAGCTGAGGCTGTCCGCGATCCGCGATCCTCTCTCAGCCTCCCGAATGCTGGGATTAGGAGCGTGCACCACCACGCCCGGCTTGAAATGTCATTTATCCAATAAATATTTGCTGAGTGCCTGTCAGTACCAGAGCCTGTGCTTTTGTTGAGGGGTGGACAGAGCAGATCCCATCTGGCCCTTGAGGAACTCAGGGTCACCGGGAGGGTGGGTCGATGATGACCCTAGAGAGGTGAGAATTTCAGCAGCAGGAACTGATGTGGTGGGCCACACTGGAGGGGAGATAGGGAGGACAGCCTGGAGGAAGGAGGGAAGGGGAGGGCTGCGAACAAGGACAGCATGATGCATTGGGGATCCAAAAGCAGTGACGGGTGCATCAAGTTTGGAGGCCAAGCTGCAGGAGGCGAAGGAGGACTGGTTTCCTGGTGGGTGGTGGCCAGGTATGTGGAGTCCGCCCTCAGGGCCACAGAGGACATTTAAAGCTGGGGGCAATGACAGGTTCAGGGCACAAGGCTCACTCTGGGGCTGGGGGGCGGCAGAGGGAAGGCCTGAAGATAAAAAGAAAAAAAAAAAGCAAGAAGACTGTTGGCTAATTGGCTGAGAAGATGAGAAGAGTGGGAGAGGAGTGTGGCCTGGCTCCTGGGCACAGTACTGTCTTCAGTGAGTGCTCAGGGAGCACTTGGGCACTGAGGACTTCGGGCGTGGGGAGGGAGGGTAGAACAGGGGCCATCCTGCTGTCAGGCCAAGCCTGGTGCCCAGGCTGCCCCGAGGATCACATGTATTGAGTACTCTTTCATTGTGTCCTAGAATGGGAACGAGGCTAGCCCCAGGAATTCAAGCCTAGCACCTCAAGGGAAGGACAAGAAAGTAGACAGGATGATCTAAAGGCCATGATGAAATGGCCTGGCCCCTGTTCCCTGACCCTAAAGTATAGGACTTTTACCCTACATAGTTATCAATTAATCATTTATTTACTTATTTATTTGCAATACTGGGGATTGAACTTGGAGGCATTCTACCTCTGAGCTATCCCCCCAGCCCTTTTTATTTATTTTTATTTTATTTATTTATTTATTTATTTATTTATTTTTCCGGGTCTGGGGATGGAACCCAGGGGCATTCAACCTCCGAGCTACACCCCCTGCCCTATTTTTTATTCTTTATTTTGAAACCAGGTCTCACTGACTTGCAGAGGGCCTCACTAAGTAGCTGAGGCTGTCCACGAACCGTGATCCTCCGGTCTCAGCCTCCCAAATGCCCTTTTTATTTTTTTATTTTGAAACAGGATCTTCCTAAGTTACTGCACACTGGTCTCAAAGTTGAACCTGTGATCCTCTTGTCTCAGCCTCCAAAGTACTAGGATTACATGCCTGCACCACCCGGCTTCAATGAATCTTTTTTTTTTTTTTTTTTTTTTTTTTTTGCGGTACTGGGGATGGAATTCTATCTCTGAGGGGCATTCTATCTCCGAGCGACACCTCTCAGGCCTATTTTTTATTCTTTATTTTGATACAGGGTCTCACTGAGTTGCAAAGGGCCTCACTAAGTAGCTGAGGCTGTCCTTGAACTGTGATCCTCCTGTCTCAGCCTCCTGAATGCTGGGATTACAAGCGTGTAATGAATCATTACACAATGAGTCATTCTTTAGCAAATGCCCCGTGCTGCTCACTCCAGGAAGTAACCAAATCCCATCCCCTGGGAACTAGCACTCTAGTTTGGGAAAATACTTTTAACTCATTCACTCAGTAAATATTGATTGAGCACCCTGGCCCTGCTCTAGGCCTTCTTCTAGGCACTGAGGATACAGGGGTGACCCAGCAAAACAAGATCCTTCCCTTGCTGAGTGGAGGGAGGTATAATATAAACAAATACAGCAGTGGCTTTCGGTATTGACAGATGTCACAAGGAAGATGAAGTGCATGTCTGGCCTCATTTGGGTGGTCAGGGAAGGCCCTTGGAGAGGCGATTTTTAGACTGAGACAGGAAAGAGAAGAACTATTGCTAAACTGGCTCCTCTGTGATGAGAGCCTAGGGGATGTGAGATTGGAGGGCCGGGCTGGGCACTGGGGAAATGAAAATCCAAATTCATGAGGACTAGCTCCCAGCCTCCGGAGCTCATGAAATAGCTCCTGCTGCCAGGCGTGGTGGCGCACGCTTGTAATCCCAGCATTTGGGAGGCTGAGACCTGGAGGATCGCGGTTCGCGGACAGCCTCAGCTACTTAGTGAGGCCCTCTGCAACTCAGTGAGACCCGGTTTCAAAATAAAGAATATAAAATAGGGCAGGGGGTGTAGCTCGGAGGTCAAATGCCCCTGAGTTCCATCCCCAGACCCGCAAAAAAAAAAAAAAAAAAAAAAAAAAAGCTCCTGCTTGCAAAAAACTGTCCCCCACAACTCAAGGCAGCCTGTGGTAAGGGGGCTGTGTGCGTGACTGGGGGAGGTCGGAGCAGTTGACAGAGCATCTTAGGACAGGGAGAGGGAATGGCTTAGGGGGGTAGCACAGGAAGGGCACCGAGGCAGGCAGGAGGCACCAGGATTGGGGGGCCGGAGCAGGGGGTGTGGGCTAGAGCTGGGTGTGAGGTGAGGTGGCGCACAGGCCCAGCTACGAGTGCGACCTTGAATGTCAAGGACAGAACTGTCCCTCTGTCCTGTGTATTGGGAGCCACTTGAGGACCCTTCCTGCCCAGGGGCAATTGTGACCAAGAGCCCACTGCTCTTTTGCCTCTGAGCTACAGCCACAGCCCAATTTCCTATTTTTTTTAATTAATTTATTTTTTAAATTGGTGCATTGTAGTCCCGTCCCATTCCCTCCCTCTCCCTCCATCCCACACTTCTTTGGTGATTTACTTTGATACATTTGTTTATGTACCTCCTGCGTTTTAAAGAGGCTCCGTCCTCCAGTATTGCATACCCTCTGATTGGTCACATTAGTTGCTTCACTATAGGGCCCTTTCTATAGCTCAACCTCTTCCTGTTGCCCTTTTCCTCCTAGTTATTGCTGATTAAGAGAAGCGTCTGATTTATATTTTCTGCGATATTTCTCTGTGCATGCTGCGTTGCAAGTACCAATCCCACTCTTGATGGTCCCAGTAGTGGCCTGGCTACTCAGTGGACTGATCCAGACCTCGCTGGCTCAAGCAGCAGCCTTGCCTCATGGGAGGACCCAGTTCTGGTCTCGCTGGCCCCTGAACCGGTCAAACCCCTAAGCTGGCTTTGGTCCCGACCTTGGAGGCCGCAGGAGTGAACTTGACTCACGCCAGGCTCCGATGCTGGCCATTGGCCCCTGCACCGGTCTAACCCCTTGGCAGGATTCCAATCCCAGCCTCGGAGGCCCCAACACTGGTAATGCCTCACGGCAGGTTCCGCTGTCGGCCTCGTTGGCCCCAGCACCGGCCTAACCCCTCGGCAAGCTCTTATCCTGGCCTTGGAGGCCCTAGTACCGGCCTTGCCTCACGGCAGGCTCCGATGCCGGCCTCGCTGGCCCCAGCACCGGCCTAACCCCTCGGCAGGCTCCGATCCCGGCCTCGGAGGCCCCAGTACCGGCCTTGCCTCAAGGCAGGCTCCGATGCCGGCCTCACTGGCCCCAGCACTGGCCTAACCCCTCGGCAGGCTCTTGTCCTGGCCTCGGAGGCCCCAGTACCGGCCTTGCCTCAAGGCAGGCTCCGATACCGGCCTTGCTGGCCCCAGCACCGGCCTAACCCCTCGGCAGGCTCCGATCCCGGCCTCGGAGGCCCCAGCACTGGTCATGCCTCAAGGCAGGCTCCGATGCCGGCCTCGCTGGCCCCAGCACCGGCCTAACCCCTCGGCAGGCTCTTATCCTGGCCTCGGAGGCCCCAGTACCGGCCTTGCCTCACGGCAGGCTCCGATGCCGGCCTCGCTGGCCCCAGCACCGGCCTAACCCCTCGGCATGCTCCGATTCCGGCCTCGGAAGCCCCAGCACTGGTCATGCCTCACGGCAGGCTCCGCTGCCGGCCTCGTTGGCCCCAGCACCGGCCTAACCCCTCGGCAAGCTCTTATCCTGGCCTTGGAGGCCCCAGTACCGGCCTTGCCTCATGGCAGGCTCCGATGCCGGCCTCGCTGGCCCCAGCACCGGCCTAACCCCTCGGCAGGCTCTTATCCTGGCCTCGAGGCCCCAGTACCGGCCTTGCCTCAAGGCAGGCTCCGATGCCGGCCTCGCTGGCCCCAGCACCGGCCTAACCCCTCGGCAGGCTCCGATCCCGGCCTCGGAGGCCCCAGTACCGGCCTTGCCTCAAGGCAGGCTCCGATGCCGGCCTCACTGGCCCCAGCACTGGCCTAACCCCTCGGCAGGCTCTTGTCCTGGCCTCGGAGGCCCCAGTACCGGCCTTGCCTCAAGGCAGGCTCCGATACCGGCCTTGCTGGCCCCAGCACCGGCCTAACCCCTCGGCAGGCTCCGATCCCGGCCTCGGAGGCCCCAGCACTGGTCATGCCTCAAGGCAGGCTCCGATGCCGGCCTCGCTGGCCCCAGCACCGGCCTAACCCCTCGGCAGGCTCTTATCCTGGCCTCGGAGGCCCCAGTACCGGCCTTGCCTCACGGCAGGCTCCGATGCCGGCCTCGCTGGCCCCAGCACCGGCCTAACCCCTCGGCATGCTCCGATTCCGGCCTCGGAAGCCCCAGCACTGGTCATGCCTCACGGCAGGCTCCGCTGCCGGCCTCGTTGGCCCCAGCACCGGCCTAACCCCTCGGCAAGCTCTTATCCTGGCCTTGGAGGCCCCAGTACCGGCCTTGCCTCATGGCAGGCTCCGATGCCGGCCTCGCTGGCCCCAGCACCGGCCTAACCCCTCGGCAGGCTCTTATCCTGGCCTCGAGGCCCCAGTACCGGCCTTGCCTCAAGGCAGGCTCCGATGCCGGCCTCGCTGGCCCCAGCACCGGCCTAACCCCTCGGCAGGCTCCGATCCCGGCCTCGGAGGCCCCAGTACCGGCCTTGCCTCAAGGCAGGCTCCGATGCCGGCCTCACTGGCCCCAGCACTGGCCTAACCCCTCGGCAGGCTCTTGTCCTGGCCTCGGAGGCCCCAGTACCGGCCTTGCCTCAAGGCAGGCTCCGATACCGGCCTTGCTGGCCCCAGCACCGGCCTAACCCCTCGGCAGGCTCCGATCCCGGCCTCGGAGGCCCCAGCACTGGTCATGCCTCAAGGCAGGCTCCGATGCCGGCCTCGCTGGCCCCAGCACCGGCCTAACCCCTCGGCAGGCTCTTATCCTGGCCTCGGAGGCCCCAGTACCGGCCTTGCCTCACGGCAGGCTCCGATGCCGGCCTCGCTGGCCCCAGCACCGGCCTAACCCCTCGGCAGGCTCTTATCCTGGCCTCGAGGCCCCAGTACCGGCCTTGCCTCAAGGCAGGCTCCGATGCCGGCCTCGCTGGCCCCAGCACCGGCCTAACCCCTCGGCAGGCTCCGATCCCGGCCTCGGAGGCCCCAGCACTGGTCATGCCTCAAGGCAGGCTCCGATGCCGGCCTCGCTGGCCCCAGCACCGGCCTAACCCCTCGGCAGGCTCTTATCCTGGCCTCGGAGGCCCCAGTACCGGCCTTGCCTCACGGCAGGCTCCGATGCCGGCCTCGCTGGCCCCAGCACCGGCCTAACCCCTCGGCATGCTCCGATTCCGGCCTCGGAAGCCCCAGCACTGGTCATGCCTCACGGCAGGCTCCGCTGCCGGCCTCGTTGGCCCCAGCACCGGCCTAACCCCTCGGCAAGCTCTTATCCTGGCCTTGGAGGCCCCAGTACCGGCCTTGCCTCATGGCAGGCTCCGATGCCGGCCTCGCTGGCCCCAGCACCGGCCTAACCCCTCGGCAGGCTCTTATCCTGGCCTCGAGGCCCCAGTACCGGCCTTGCCTCAAGGCAGGCTCCGATGCCGGCCTCGCTGGCCCCAGCACCGGCCTAACCCCTCGGCAGGCTCCGATCCCGGCCTCGGAGGCCCCAGTACCGGCCTTGCCTCAAGGCAGGCTCCGATGCCGGCCTCACTGGCCCCAGCACTGGCCTAACCCCTCGGCAGGCTCTTGTCCTGGCCTCGGAGGCCCCAGTACCGGCCTTGCCTCAAGGCAGGCTCCGATACCGGCCTTGCTGGCCCCAGCACCGGCCTAACCCCTCGGCAGGCTCCGATCCCGGCCTCGGAGGCCCCAGCACTGGTCATGCCTCAAGGCAGGCTCCGATGCCGGCCTCGCTGGCCCCAGCACCGGCCTAACCCCTCGGCAGGCTCTTATCCTGGCCTCGGAGGCCCCAGTACCGGCCTTGCCTCACGGCAGGCTCCGATGCCGGCCTCGCTGGCCCCAGCACCGGCCTAACCCCTCGGCATGCTCCGATTCCGGCCTCGGAAGCCCCAGCACTGGTCATGCCTCACGGCAGGCTCCGCTGCCGGCCTCGTTGGCCCCAGCACCGGCCTAACCCCTCGGCAAGCTCTTATCCTGGCCTTGGAGGCCCCAGTACCGGCCTTGCCTCATGGCAGGCTCCGATGCCGGCCTCGCTGGCCCCAGCACCGGCCTAACCCCTCGGCAGGCTCTTATCCTGGCCTCGAGGCCCCAGTACCGGCCTTGCCTCAAGGCAGGCTCCGATGCCGGCCTCGCTGGCCCCAGCACCGGCCTAATCCCTCGGCATGCTCCGATCCCGGCCTCGGAGGCCCCAGCACTGGTCATGCCTCACGGCAGGCTCCGCTGCCGGCCTTGTTGGCCCCAGCACCGGCCTAACCCTTCGGCAAGCTCTTATCCTGGCCTTGGAGGCCCCAGCACCGGCCTAACCCCTCGGCAGGCTCTTATCCTGGCCTCGAGGCCCCAGTACCGGCCTTGCCTCAAGGCAGGCTCCGATGCCGGCCTCGCTAGCCCCAGCACCGGCCTAACCCCTCGGCAGTCTCCGATCCCAGCCTCGGAGGCCCCAGTACCGGCCTTGCCTCACAGCAGGCTCCGATGCCGGCCTCGCTGGCCCCAGCACCGGCCTAACCCCTCGGCATGCTCCGATCCCGGCCTCGGAGGCCCCAGCACTGGTCATGCCTCATGGCAGGCTCCGCTGCCGGCCTCGCTGGCCCCAGCACCGGCCTAACCCCTCGGCAGGCTCTTATCCCGGCCTCGGAGGCCCCAGCACTGGTCATGCCTCATGGCAGGCTCCGCTGCCGGCCTCGCTGGCCCCAGCACCGGCCTAACCCCTCGGCAGGCTCTTATCCTGACCTCAGAGGCCCCAGTACCGGCCTTGCCTCACGGCAGGCTCCGATGCCGGCCTCACTGGCCCCAGCAGCGGCCTAACCCCTTGGCAGGCTCCGATCCCGGATTTGGAGGCCCCAGCACTGGTCATGCATCAAGGCAGGCTCCGATGCCGGCCTCGCTGGCCCCAGCACCGGCCTAACCCCTCAGCAGGCTCTTATCCTGGCCTCGGAGGCCCCAGTACCGGCCTTGCCTCACGGCAGGCTCCGATGCCGGCCTCGCTGGCCCCAGCACTGGCCTAACCCCTCGGCAGGCCCTTGTCCTGGCCTCGGAGGCCCCAGTACCGGCCTTGCTTCAAGGCAGGCTCCGATGCCGGCCTCGCTGGCCCCAGCACCGGCCTAACCCCTCGGCAGGCTCCGATCCCGGCCTCGGAGGCCCCAGCACTGGTCATGCCTCAAGGCAGGCTCCGATGCCAGCCTCGCTGGCCCCAGCACTGGCCTAACCCCTCAGCAGGCTCTTATCCTGGCCTCGGAGGCCCCAGTACCGGCCTTGCCTCAAGGCAGGCTCCGATGCCAGCCTTGCTGGCCCCAGCACCGGCCTAACCCCTCGGCAGGCTCTCATCCTGGCCTCGGAGGCCCAAGTACCGGCCTTGCCTCAAGGCAGGCTCTGATGCCAGCCTTGCTGGCCCCAGCACCGGCCTAACCCCTCAGCAGGCTCCGGTCCCGTCCTCGGGGGCCCCAACACTGGCCTTGCCTCACAGCAGGCTCCGATGCCGGCCTCGCTGACCCCAGCACCGGCCTAACCCCTCAGCAAGTTCCGGACCCGACCTCGGAGGCCCTAGCACAAGCCTTGCATCATGGCAGGCTCCAATGCCGGCCTCGCTGGCCCCAGCATCGGTCTAACCCCTCTGCAGGTTCCAATCCCGGCCACGGAGGCCTCAGTAGTGGCCTTGCCTCACAGCAAGCTCCGATGTCGGCCACTGGCCCCGGCGCCCGCCTAACCCCTCAGCAGGTTCCGATCACTGTCTCTGTGGTTATTATTTCAAAGGTTCCAGTTGTAATGTATCAGATCTCTGCCTCCCCCGAATATTGGCCACTGGCATTGCCACTGCCTCCACCGTTTCAAATCCTTCCCTGGCTCTTTTTCCACTCTGAATGTTGTCCAGTGTTCCTAAGCATGCGTGATGGTAGCATTCGACATTTGGTGTAATTTCTCCAAAAAGATAAAGTTGGTAAGATCCGGTTTCTGCTTCTCCTGAATACAAGTCTCCACCACCATCGCGAAGAACTCTTTCAACACCGCATTTCTCCTTGGTCTCCGCTAAACTCTCTCCTTATATGTGATGTCTGAGATTCTTAACAATATAGAGAAATAGCAGTCCTCTTTCACGGCGAATTTTTCCATAAGTCCCAGTGCATTTAGATAAGTTTTGTCTGCATCTCCAGTGTCCTGGCATCCATAACGGCTTTCTTACCACCTCTCCGATATTTTTCTTTATCTTTTTCTGTTCTGGGCCCGGTTTCTCCAGGGGTCTGGCGTGCTATTCGCAGTTCGGCCGGGACCCAGAGTCCCGCGATCCGGGCCCCAGCTGGCGTGCCCAGCCCGCGACCCCCGCCCAGAACCCAGCGTCTTACTGGGCCTGGTTTCTCCAGGGGTCTGGCGTGCTATGCGCAGTTCGGCCTGGGGCCCAGAGTCCCGCGACCCGGGCCCCATCTGGCGTGCCCAGCCCGCGACCCCCGCCCAGAACCCAGCATCTTACTGGGTCTGGTTTCTCCAGGGGTCTGGCGTGCTACGCGCAGTTCGGCCGGGCTCCTATTCTTTATTTATTTATTTTTGGTGGTACTGGGCATGGAGCCCAGGGGCTTTCTACCTCCAGGCTATACTCCCAGACCAATTTCATATTTTATTTGGAAACAGGGTCTCACTAAGTTGCTGAGAGCCTCACTAAGTAGCTGAGGCTGGCTTCAAACCTGCGTGATCCTCCTGTCTCAGCCTCCCAAGTATTGGGATTATAAGCGTGCACCACCGTGCCTAGCTTATTTTTATTTTTATTTTTTTATGGTACTAAGAATGGAACTAAGGGGCATTCTACCTCCAAGCTACACCCCCAGCCCTATCTTTTATTCTGTGTGTGTGTGGGGGGGGGGTATTTGTGTTTGTTACTGGGGTTGGAACCTTGAGGCTTTCCTACCTCCAAGCTACACTCTCAGACCTATTTTATACTTTATCTGGAAACAGGGTCTCACTAAGTTACTGAGAGCCTCACTAAGTAGCTGAGGTTGGCTTTGAACCTGTGCAATACTCCTGTCTCAGCCTCCCAAGTGCTGGGATTACAAGCATGCACCACCACTCCTGGCCTTTTTTTATTCTTCATTTTAAAACAGGGTCTCATAGCCGGGCATGGTGGCGCACGCTTGTAATCCCCATGCTTGGGAGGTGGAAACAGGAGGATCGCGCTGGTTGGAAGCCAGCCCCTCTGGCTTAAGAGACCCTGTTTCCAAAAATAAAAAAGTATAAAATAGGTCTGGGAGTATAGCCTGGAGGTAGAAGGGCTTCCAGGAACCCACCAAAAAAAAAAAAAAAAAAAAAAAACCAGGGTCTCATGAGCCTGGCATGGTGGCAAATGCCTATAATCCTATTATTTGGGAGGCTGAGACAGGAGGATCACACAGGTTTGAAGCCAGCCTCAGCTACTTAGTGAGGCTCTCAGCAACTTAGTGAGACCCTGTTTCCAAATAAAATATAAAATAGGTCTGGGAGTGTAGCCCAGAGGTAGAACACCCCTGGGTTCATCTACACTACAAAAAAATAAAAATAAAAATAAAACAGAGTCTCACTAAATTGCTAAGGACCTAAGTAGCTGAGGCTGACTGCGAACCTGTGATCCTCCTGTCTCAGCCTCCCAAGTACTGTCACCACGCCTGGCTTTATTTTCTTTTGAAAGAGGGTCCTGAAAAGTTGCTTAGGGTCTGGCAAAGTTGCTGAGGCTGGTCTCAAACTTATTTGTGAAGCTCCTGGCTCAGCCTCGAAAATAGAGTTTACAAACATGCTCAGCACTCCCAGCTCTGAAGCCTCTCAAAGCTGATTTTAAACCTCAAGGCTTCTGGTCCCTCTATGTTTCAGTGTGCCTTATAGAAATTTGTTTTGTTTTATTTTATTTATTTATTTTTTACAAATCCAGTGCCAGGAATAATAGTAACTTAATTTTTTTTTTCGGTATTGGGGATGGAACCCAGGGCCATTCTACCTCTGAAGCTACACCCTCAGCCCTATTTTTTTTTTTTTTTTTGAAACAGGATTTCATTGAGTTGCAAAGGGCCTCACTAAGTAACTAAGTAACTGAGGCTGTCTGTTAACTGCAATCCTTCTGTCTCAGCCTCTAAAATGCTGGGATTACAAGTGTGTGCCACCACATCCGGCCTCCAGCCCTATTTTATTTATTTTTCTTTTTACTTTTATTTTTAAATATATTTTTATTGGTGCATTGTAGTCATACATCTTTTTTTTTCTTTTCTTTTCTTTTCTTTTTTTTTTTTTTTTTTTTTTTGGTGGTACTGGGGGTGGAACCCAGGGGCTTTCTACCTCCAGGATATACTTCCAGACCTATTTTATATTTTATTTGGAAACAGGGTCTCACCAAGTTGCTGAGAGCCTCACTAAGTAGCTGAGGATGGCTTTGAATCTGTGCAATCCTCCTGTCTCAGCCTCCCAAGAGTAAGAATTACAAACATGCACCATCACACCTGGCCTAGTCATACATCTTAATGAAATAAAAAAAACTTGTGGAGATAAACATGCACACATCACCCAATTAACCCTTATCTAGTCCCTATCCGGTTCCCTCCACCTCCCTCCTTCCCATGCTTGATTTAGTGATTGACTTTGATATGATTTTTTTGTTTTGTTTTGTTTTGTTTGCGGGTCTGGGGATGGAACCCAGGGGCATTCGACCTCCAAGCTACACCCACCTGCACTATTTTTTATTCTTTATTTTGAAACAGGGTCTCACTGAGTTGCAGAGGGCCTCACTAAGGAGCTGAGACTGTCCCCAAACCACGATCCTCCAGGTCTCAGCCTCCCGAATGCTGGGATTACAAGCGTGCGCCACCACGCCTGGCTTGATATGTTTTTTTAAGCACATCATGTGCTTTAAAGAGTTTCTAACTTTCCCTCTCCCGTCTCCTCAGACAGGTCACCTTAATTACAGATACTTGTGCATTGGTTTAGTAGTTTGGTTTTCATTCTTTTGGGAGTTTTTTGTTTGTTTGTTTTTATTTTTGCAGGTCTGGGGATGGAACCCAGGGGCATTCGACCTCCAAGCTACATCCCCTACCCTATTTTTTATTTCTTATCTTGAAACAGGGTCTCACTAAGTTGTGAAGGGCCTCACTAATTAGCTGAGGCTGTCTGTGAACCGCAATCCTTGGGTCTCAGCCTCCTGAATGCTGGGATTACAAATGTTTGCCACCACGCCCGGCTGGTTTTCATTCTTTTGGGTTAATAAGTGATATTGCTGGATCATACAGTAAGTTCATTTTCATTCTTCTGAGGATCTTCTGTACTGTTTTTCAAAGTGGTTGCATTAATTTGCAATCCCACCAATAATGTGTTAGAGTTTCTACTTCTCCACATCCGATCAATTACAATTTATCTCTTCCTTGGAAGTCCTTCTTTTATTTACTTTTTTTTGTTTGTTTTTAATAAATTTTTATTGGTGCATTGTAGTCATCCTTCTTTTATTTTCCATACTGATTCCCACCAGAAGACAAGTGACTTGAATGAGATGATCCACTCACACCCAATTTTTTTTTCTTTTTTGTGGGTTTGGGGATGGAACCCAGGGGCATTCGACCTCCGAGCCACACCCCCTGCCCTATTTATTTATTTATTTTATTCTTTATTTTGAAACAGGGTCTCACTGAGTTGCAGAGGGCCTAAGTAGCTGAGGCTGTCCGCGAACCGCGATCCTCAGGTCTCAGCCTCCCAAATGCTGGGATTACAAGCATGTGCCACCATGCCCAGCTTCTCACCCAATTTTTTTTTTTTTCGCAGTACTGGGATTCTTAGGAACCCTTCTACTTCCGGGCTACACTCCTAGACACCTATTATTTTATATTTTTATTTGGAAACAGGGTCTCTTAAGCCAGCATGGCTGGCTGCGAACCTGTGCAATCCTCCTGTCTCCACCTCTCAAGCCTGGGGATTGGTGGCATGCGCCACCATGCCCGGCTTCATATCCAAGTTTTTAACAGAGATCATTTGGATCTAAAAATATGCTGAGAGATGGGGTGTGGCAGTGGAAGCTTCAAGTACTTCCTAACCACATGATTGCAGGGATCCACTGGTCCTTTGCTGTGCAGCAGTTCCTGGCACTGGCCTCACTGCTCCACAAGCCCCGGCAACGGCCTCGCCGCTCAGCAGGCCCTGTTACTGGCCTTGCAGTCTCTGGTCCGGCCTTTCTTCTCGGCAGGCTCCGATTCTGACCTCATTGGCCCTGATCCTGGCCTTGCTGTGCAGCAGATTCTGGTCCCCGTCACTGTGGGTAGGGCATCTACAAAGGTTCCCATTTTTTCTTACACACACACACACACACACACATATAGATAGATAGATAGATAGATAGATATAAATTTTTTTTTTTTTTTAGGTAGGAGAAAGCAGTACAAGTCTTTTGCAAAAGCTGGGAGCCTGAATACCTAGCAACAATGAATTTTGTCTCCCCTCCAAAGACAGGTCCACAGCTTCACCACGGAGAGCAGGATCTGCTGCGCCAAGTGCACTACTGCCCTCAGTGTGGTGGCCATGAGCGCCGAGGCCTTCCAGGACACGCGGCAGGGCAGACCGGCCTGGCTATGCTGGGCTCCCTCCGACATGCCTTAAACACTTTTCTTAAATACTATGTTGTCCAGAATTCCTGACCTTGTGGGGCAGGAGCAGTCTATTTTCAGGGAGATTACTTCAAAAGTTCAAGGTGGATTGGATTGGATCTGTCTGCCTCTCCCGAATACTGGCCTCTGCTACCACCATCTTGGCCTCTCCTCTTGAATATTTTTTAATAAAAGAAAACAGCATGTGTCTTTTTTTTTTTTTTTTTTTTTTTTTTTTTTGCAGGTCTGGGCTTGGAACCTAGCGGCATTTGACCATTGAGCTACACCCCCTGCCCTATTTTTTATTATTTGTGTGTGTGTGTGTGTGTGGTACTGGGGATGGAACCCTTCTACTTCCGGGCTACACTCCCAGATCTATTTTATATTTTTTTGGAAACAGGGTCTCTTAAGCCAGCAAGGCTGGCTTTGAACCTGCGCAATCCTACTATTTCCGCCTCCCAAGCACGGGGATTACAAGCATGCGCCACCAGGCCCCGCTGCTATTGTTTTTTCTTTATGTTGAAACAGGGTCTCACTAAGTTACGGAGTGCCTCACTAAGTAGCTGAGTGTGGGGAGCCATTAAGGTTTTCCCCTAAAAGAATACTTCTGACTGTCCTTTGCCCAGAGTCAATAAGGTTTGGGGTCATGGAAAGTTCAAGGTCTGAGAGAAACTCAGGTGGGATTGAGTGACCTGACCGTTAAGCGGACAGGTGGTAATGGCACGAGGGATTGATTGGCTTGACCATTACACGCACAGGTGGTGACAGCACGAGGGTTGATTGACCTGGAGCTGTATAAATAGGACGAGAGTGATAAACCCGGGATCGGTCAGTAGAGATATCAACCCGGGAGTGTACTGGCGATCCTTCCATGATAGAATTAATTTTGGGGGGGGGCGGGGCTGGGGATGGAACCCAGGGGCATTCGACCTCTGAGCTACACCCCCCGCCCTATTTTTTATTCTTTATTTTGAAACAGGGTCTCACTGAGTTGCAGAGAGCCTCACTAAGTAGCTGAGGCTGTCCTCCAGTCTCAGCCTCCCAAATGCTGGGATTACAAGCGTATGCCACCACGCCCGGCTTCTCACTCCTCTCTTTGGAACCCGTACTTTTGCCGGCTGGCTCCAGCAGCTGAGGTTGTTCGTGAACCGTGATCCTCCAGTCTTAGCCTCCCGAATGCTGGAATTATAAGCATGCACCACCACGCCTGGCTAGTAGGTGTCTTTTTTAAAAGTTGGGAGCCCGAGTACTTGGCAGCAATGGATTTTATCTCCCTACCAAGACTGGAGGCCCACAGCTTCACTATGGAGAGCAGGCTCAGCTGCTTCAAGCACACCAGTGGCCCCCAGTGCAGTGTAGAGGAGCGCAGCAGCTAGGCGCGCCAAGACCCCCAAGACGAGCGGCTGGGCTCCCTCCAATGCACCCAAACATTTTTCTTACAGACGATGTTGTTAAGAATTCCTGATAGCCGGGCATGGTGGTGCACACTTGTAGTCCCAGCATTCGGGAGGCTGAGACTGGAGTATCAAGGTTTGTTTGTGGACAGCTTCAGCTACTTAGTGAGGCCCTTTGCAACTCAGTGAGACCCAGTTTCAAAATAAGGAATAAAAAATAAGCCAGGGGGTGTAGCTCAGAGGTAAAATACCCCTGGGTTCCATCCCCAGAGTCACAAAAAAAAAAAAAAAGAAAAGAAAAAAGAATTCCTGAGCATGTGCGGCAGGGGCAGTCTACTTTCTGTTCTCTTCTAGGATGTTCTTCCAAAAACCACTTTTCTCGCAGTAACGGGCACCACGCTGCCATCTTGCTTCTAATTCCACCATTTTCCACTCTCTCTCTCTCTCTCATATTTTAGATAGGAAGCCATGACTGGAAATGTCTCTGTATGTTGTCCCAATCAGATATTAACCCAAAATCTCCTGCCTAGGTTTCTCAGAGAAATACATGTCCTATTTGGCCCCTGCCAACTGTTGCTGCTGTGGTCATGGCCGCTGCCATCTTGCTCACCAAATGTTTTTTTTACCTGCTACTTTCTTTCTTTCTTTTTTTGCGGGTCTGGGGATGGAACCCAGGGGCATTTGACCTCCGAGCTACACCCCCTGCCCTAATTTTTATTCTTTATTTTGAAACCGGGTCTCACTGAGTTGCAGAGGGCCTCACTAAGTAGCTGAGGCTGTCCGCGAACCGTGATCCTCCGGTCTCAGCCTCCCGATTGCTGGGATTACAAGCGTGTGCCACCACGCCTGGCTGTCTTTTCTTAAATTTTCTATTGGTTCAATACCTGCTATTTTCTTTTCTTTCTTTCTTTCTTTTTTTTTTTTTTTTTTTTTGGTACCAGGGATGGAACCCAGGGGCCTTCTACCTCAGGCTCCACTCCCAGACCTATTTTATATTTTTATTTGGAAACAGGGTCTCTTAAGCCAGTTGAGGCTGGCTTTGAACCTGCGTGATCCTCCTGTCTCAGCCTCCCAAGTGCGGGGATTACAAGCGTGCGCCACCACGCCCGGCTAACACCTGCTATTTTCTAGTTGAGTATTGTTCCTCTTCATGATGCCGACTGCTTCTTGAATGTTAATTGGCTTCTGGTTAAATCTTTTATTTATTTTTCATTTTGAGACAGAGACTCACTAAGTTGTGAAAGGCCTTGCTAAGATGCTGAAGTTGTCCTCAACCTGAGATCCTCATGTCTCAGCTTCCCAAGTACTGGATTACAGGCCTGAACCGCCACGCCCAGTTCATATATATATATATATATATATATATATATATAATGTTGCTGGGATTACAAGTGTGTGCCACCATGCCTGGCTCCTCTTTTGTTTTTAATTAATTAATTAATTTATCTATTTTGGTGGTCCTAAGCCAGGCGTGGTGGTGCACATTTGTAATTTCAGCATTCAGGAGGCTGAGACCTGAGGATCATGGTTCATGGACAGCCTCAGCTACTTAGTGAGGCCCTCTGCAACTCAGTGAGACCCTGTTTCAGAATAAAGAATAAGCCGGGCGTGGTGGCGCACGCTTGTAATCCCCGCGCTTGGGAGGCAGAGACAGGAGGATCGTGCAGGTTCGAAGCCAGCCGTGCTGGTTTAAGAGACCCTGTTTTCAAATATAAAGTATAAAATAGGTCTGGGAGTGTAGCCTGGAGGTAGAAGGGCTTCCAGGAACTCCAGTACCGCAAAATAAATAAATAAATAAATAAATAAATAAAAACATGGCAGGGGGTGTAGCTTGGAGGTCAAATGCCCCCTGGGCTCCATCCCCAGACCCACAACAAAAAACAAATAAATAAATAAATAATAAATAAATAATATTTTGGTGGACCTGGGGTTTGAACCCAGGGGCATTCTACCTCTGAGATACACCTCTAGCCCTATTTTCTATTCTTTATTTTATTTTTTGCAGTACTGGAGATGAAACCCAGGGGCATTTTACCTCTGAACTACACCCCCAGCCCTATTTTTACATTCTTTATTATTTATTTATTTATTTGGTGGTACTGGGGTTCCTGGAAGCCCTTCTACCTCGGGGCTACACTCCCAGACCTATTTTTACATTTTTCATTTTGGAAACAGGGTCTCCTAAGCCAGCGCGCGGCTGGCTTCGACCCTGTGCGATCCTCCTGTCTCCGCCTCCCAAGCGTGGGGTTTACAAGCGTGCGCCACCATGCCCGGCTATATATATATTCTTTATTTTGAAACAGGTTCTCACTGAGTTGCAAAGGGCCTCACTTAAGTAACTGAGGCTGTTTACAAACCAGGATCCTCCTGTCTCAGCCTTCCAAATGTGATTACAAGCATGCGCCACCACACCTGGGTTTTTACTTTTTATTTTGAAACAGGGTCTTACTACGTTGCAGAGGGCCTCACCAAGTAGCTGAGGATGGCCATGATCCTTCAATCCCCCTGTCTCAGCCTCCCAAGTACTGATATTGCAAGTGTGTGCCACCATGCCTGGCTTCCGGCTTCCTATTTTTTATTTTGAAACAGAGTCTCGCTAAGTTGGGGAGGGCCTCACTAAGTAGCTGAGGCTGGCTCTGAACCTGTGAACCTCCTCTCTCAGGCTCCCAAGTACTGGGAGCATGTACCACCACACCTGGCTTATTTTTTTATTTTGAAACAGAGTCCTGTTAACTTACTGAGGCTGTCCTCACACCTGCAATCCTGTTTCAGGCTCCCAAGTACTGAGGTTCTAGCCGTGACCACCATGCCCAGCTTTGTCTCAGCCTTTGTTAACCGCCCCTCTCCACTGCATCATGTACCTTAGCCCTATTTCTTTCCTCTTATCAGCTGCCCCTCTCCCCTCCCCCTTCTCTCGTCCCTTGTCCTTCCTTTTAGTGTCTGTGGCCCCAGTCCCTGCTGTCTCTCCTGGCTGGCTGGCCCTTGTTACCACCTCAGTTAGAACCACAAGTTAGCGCCGCACCTGTAACCCATCCCTGCGTATCTCAGGGAGACTGTGTTTCACAGTTTCCATCTCCTGCTCTGTCCCCTCCTGGCTGGTGAGAGCCTGCTCCTCTCCTCGTCTCCGTCTCTGTTTCAGCTCTCTCTGTTTATTTCTGGCTGACTCTTTAAATTTCATCCCTATGATATTTATTGAGCCAGGCATATTTATTCATGCCAGGCGCCATTGGAGCCACTGGAGCTTAGTGATGACCAAGGAAGGGATGTGACAGCTTTCAAGGAACATTTGCTCTGGTGGGCAGACAGACATCAGACAAAAGAGCACACTGACGTTGAAATGTGACCCCAGCCGCCCAGCTCGTCCCGCCGGCCACAGAAGTTGGCCAGGGCTGGCTCGGGGTGGGGAGACTTAGGCCTGTGACAGCAACCTGGCTCTGTTCTGAGCTTCCCTGACAACCCACTATCCCTTAACAGGGACTTTCCCACCCAGGAAGCTAGAGTAGACAATTTAGTCCATCTGAGCGCCAACAGCCTTCCTCACTAGCCTCACTGAGGGAGACAAAAGTAAACAGAAAAGGGCCCTGACCACGCAGGACCACAATCTGGTGCAGGAGAGAAGCAAGGGCCATGTCTGCCAGGCAGAGGAACCCCACAGCAGGTACCCCTGTCCTGGAGGAGCCCAGGGGGCCCTCACCTCCTCCTCTTGCTTCTCCCTACCTCCGACAGCTTTGGCCTAGAGAGGGTTAAAAATGATTTGAGCAGCTGTGATGTTTTTCTAAAAATTCTTTTGAACCAGCATTTGAAAAGAGGAATCACCAGCCGTGGTGGAGCACGCTTATAATCCCAGCATTTGGGAGGCTGAGACAGAAGGATCACGGTTCACGGACAACCTCAGCTACTTCGCAAGGTCCTCTGCAACTATAATAGGACAGGGGGTGTAGCTTGGAGGTTGAATGCCCCTGGGTTCCATCCCAGACCCGCAAAAAAAATAAAAATAAAAAATAAAAAATAGGACTGGGCTAGCCGGGCGTGGTAGTGCACACTTATAATCCCAGCATTTGGGAGGCTGAGACAGGAGGATCATGGTTCAAGGGCAGCCTCAGCTACTACTTAGTGAGGCCCTTTGCAACTCAGTGAGACCCTGTTTCAAAATAAAGAATAAGCCCACCCAGAAGGGCCCGGAGGTCCTGGCCGCAAGGCCTAACCCTGGGCGGGTGGGGGGGCTCCAACGGGGCACCCTTAGGTGACCTCCCCCACCCAGAAAGGCCCGGAGGTCCTGGCCGCAAGGCCTGACCCCGGGTGGGTGAGCGGGTGCAGGCGGAGCACCCTTAGGCGACCCCCCCACACCTGGAAAGGCTCGTAGGTCCTGGTCACAAGGCCGGACCCCAGGCAGGTGGGCGGGCGCAGGCAGGGCACCCTTAGGTGACCCCCCCCACCCGGAAAGAAAAAATTTTTTTCATCACTACTGAGTGCCTGATCCCACATCCTCCCAAAACCACACACTTTCTTCTCTTAGTTAAAAAAAAAAAAAAAGAAAAAGGGAGAAGAAAAAAGAAAAATATTCGAGAGGGGTTAAGATGGCCACGGTGGCAGTTAGAATATTGGAGATGTATGCCGGGCGTGGTGGCGCACGCTTGTAATCCCCGCGCTTGGGAGGCGGAGACAGGAGGATCGCGCAGGTTTGAAGCCAGCCGCGCTGGCATAAGAAGAGACCCTGTTTCAAAAAAAAAAAAAAAATAGGTCTGGGAGTGTAGCCCGGAGGAAGAAGGGCTTCCAGGAACCCCAGTACCACCAAAAAAAAAAAAAAAAAAAGAATATTGGAGATGTAGACAAAACGTATCCATCTGAACTGGAACTTTTGGAAAAATTCCCCGCGAAGGAGGACTGCTGCTTCTCTACATCGTTAAGAATCCTGGACATCACCTGTAAGGAGAGAGTCTAGCGGAGACCTAGGAGGAAGGCGGTGGTGGCAGCAGTGGCCGAGGTGGCGGTGGAGACTTGTCTTTGGGAGAGGCAGACAGCTGATCCAACCCACCCTGATCCTCTGAAGAAATTACCCCAAAGGTCGAATGCTACTGTCCCGCATGCTTAGGAACACTGGACATTATGCGATATGGGAAAAAAGCTTGGGAAAGATTTGAAACGGTGGAGGCAGTCGCATTGCCAGTGGCAAGTACTCAGGGGAGGCAGAGATTTGACATAATACACCTGGAACTTCTGAAGAAATTACCTCAGAGGCAGAATACTACCACGACGCACCCTTGAGAACGTGGGACAACCTGCTGGGTGAAGAGGGTGCTTGGATCGGAGCCTGCTGTGAGGTAAGGCAAGTGATGGGGCCTCCGAGGTGGGGACCACAGCCTGCCGAGGGCTTAGGTCGGTGGTGGGGCCAGCGAGGCTGGGATCAGAGCCTGCTGTGAGGAAAGGCCGCTACTGAGGCCTAAGAGGCCAGTATTGGAGCCTGCCGAGGGGTTAGGCAGGTCCCGTGGTCAGCGAGGCCGGGGTCAGAGCCTGCCGTGAGGCAAGGCTGGTGCTGGGGCCTCCGAGGCCGGGATTGGAGCCTGCTGAGTGTTTAGGCTGGTGCTGGGGCCAGCGAGGCCAGGTTTGGAGCCTGCTGCGAGACAAGGCCAGTGCCGGGGCCAACGAGGCTGGGATCTCAAGTCTTGTATTCCAAAGTGATGTATGATTACAAACAAACAAACAAACAAAAACAAACAAACAAAAAATAAAGAAAGAATAAAAATAGGACTGGGGGGTATAGCTCGGAGGTAGAATGCCCGTGGGTTCCATCCCCAATACTGCAAAAGTAAAAAAGAAAAAGAAAGAGGAATATTTTATGTGAAATGCAGGGTTTCCAGTTTCTTTTTTGGGGAAAAAAAGAATCAGGAGTGGTGGCACAGAGCTCATCAACACACAGTGGTAACTGGCTGGAGCCATGTCAAGGCTGTCCACTTGGGTGGGGGCTGTGGTCTCTAGGTCCTCATCAGGTCCCCTTGTGTCCCCAACATGGAGGTCAAGGTCCAACTGCCCCTGTATGACCACCGAGCTTATGCTATATCTCTCCTGGTAGAGGAGAAATAATTTTCTCAGTTGACTCCATCAAAAATGGAGACCAGGTGTGGTGGCACAAGCTTGTAATCTCAGTACTTGGGAGGCTGAGATAGGAGGATTGCAGGTTCAAGGCCAGCGTCAGCTACTTAGTGAGGCCCTCCACAACTTAGTGAAAACCTGTTTCAAAATAAAAGAAAGCTAGGCTGGGAGTGGTAGCGCACGCTTGTAATCCCCGCACTTGGGAGGCAGAGACAGGAGGATCGCGCAGGTTCTAAGCCAGCCGCGCGCGCTGGCTTAGGAGACCCTGTTTCCAAATAAAAATGTAAAAATAGGTCTGGGAGTGTAGCCCGGAGGTAGAAGGGCTTCCAGGAACCTCAGTACCACCAATAAATAAATAAATAAATAAATAAATAAATAAATAAATGATAAAGCTGAGTGTGGTGGCACACGCTTGTAATCCCCGGGCTTGAGAGGCGGAGACAGGAGGATCGGGCTGGTTCAGAGCCAGCCTTGTTGGCTTAAGAGACCCTGTTTCCAAATAAAAAATCTTAAAAAAATAGGTCTGGGAGTGTAGCTCAGAGGTAGAAGGGCTTCCAGGAACTGCAGTACCAAAAAAAAAAAAAAAAAAAAAAAAAGAAAGAAAGAAAAGAAAAGAAAAGAAAAAAAAAAGAGAGAGAGACCCTGTTTCCTGTTTCCAAATAAAACTATAAAAAATGGGTCTGAGAGTGTAGCCCAAAGGTAGAAGGGTTTCCAGGAACCTCAGTACCACCAAAAAATAAAATAAAATAAAATAAAATATTAAAAAACAGGGCTGGTAATGTAACTCAAAGGTAGAATGCCCTTGGGCTCCATTCCTGGTACCACACACACAATAAACTGGGGGAATGAGGCAGATGTTGTGATCCAGCACTTGGCAGGCGGAGACAGGAAGATTGCAGGTTCAAAGCCAGCCTTGGCAACTTAGCAAGACCCTACTTAAAACTGAATAAAAAGGGCTGGGGGTATAGCTCAGAGATAGAGCACCCCTGGGTTCAACCCCAGTACCCCCACCAAAAGAGGGATGTGGCAGAGCTCAGCTTTGGGGGTTGTGGTCCAGACAAGAAGCCAAGAAGCAGCCCCCATACTCATCCATGTAGTACCTCTCCACCTGGGCTCATCCCTTCCTGAGCTGCCTCCTGCCACCCATATTCTCCCCTGGGCCCCAAGCCACCTCTACCCCAGCAGGGTTGGGCCTCAGATAGTCAGGCAGCCCCTCCCATCCCATCCAGCAGAATCTCCCTGGGAGTGCTCTCCCTGTAGCCACTGCTCAGGGCCCTAGTGTGAGGGCGGCCACCTGGTGGGAAGACTGGAGGATGAGGATCAAGGAGGCACTCCCTGTGGAACCGGAGCTCAGCAGCAGCCTTGGCTGTCCACTGGAGACCCCTCACTCTGTCCTGCCTGTGCTCTTAAATTTTTGGCGGTACTGAGGATTGAAGCCAGGTGCATTCTACCTTCGAGCTACACCCCCAGCCCTATTTTTTAGTCTTTTTATTTTTTATTATTTATTTATTATTTTCTTGGTGGTACTAGGGTTCCTGGAAGCCCTTCTACCTCCGGGCTACACTCCCAGATCTATTTTTTATATTTTTGTTTGGAAACAGGGTCTCTTAAGCCAGCGCAGCTGGCTTAGAACCTGCGTGATCCTCCTGTCTCTGCCTCCCAAGCGCGGGGATTACAAGTGTGCACCACCACGCCCGGCTAGTCTTTTTATTTTATTTATTTCTTTATTTCTTTATTTCTTTATTTTTGGTGGTACTGGGGGTGGAACCCAGAGGCTTTCTACCTCTGGGCTATACTCCCAGACCTTTTTTATATTTTATTTGGAAACAGGGTCTCACTAAGCTGCTGAAAGCCTCACTAAGTAGCCGAGGCTGGCTTCGAACCTGTGCGATCCTCCTGTCTCAGCCTCCCAAGCACGGGGATTACAAGCTTGCGCCACCACGCCTGGCTAGTCTTTTTATTTTTGAAACAGGGTCTCACTGAGTTGCAAAGGGCCTCACTAAGTAGTAGCTGAGGCTGTCCACAAACCGAGATCCTCCTGTCTTAGCCTCTCAAATGCTGCGATTACAAGTGTGCGCCACCATGCCCTGCTCCAGCCCTATTTTTTATTCTTTTTTTGGAAACAGGGTACCACTAATTTTCGAAGGGCCTCACTAAGGCTGGCTGCAAACCTGCAATTTTATCTCAGCTTCCCAAGTACTGGGATTACAAGCGTGCACCACCACACCTGGCTCATTTTTTTATTTTGAAACAGGATCTCATGAGTTGCCCAGACTAGCCTTGAGCTGGAGATCCTCTTGCTTCAACCTCCTGAGTTGCTGGGATTTCTGCAAACAGTGCAGAAAGTCAGGCCAGTTAGCACGTGTAGGGGAGGGCGAGGAGCACATTTCAGGCAAGGCACAGGGAGCCTGGGTGAGAGATGTGCGATCCTGGAAGAGACAGTAGCAATAGAGGGAAGGCTGTTCTTAGTCATTCACAGCGTACATTTATTGAATGCTTATGTGTGCCCAGGAGTAAGCCAGGTGCTAGAAACAACAAAAGAACAGGACCGGGTCAGCTGCTAAGTTACCAGTGACACTGTATTGACCGGGAAACAGATTAACCCTTCAGGTACCACCCTGAGGGCCTGGGCTGGGCCATGGACCCTGGACACCACTTGCCTAGAGGATCCTTCTAGTGCTGGAAAGAGATCCACTGAGACAAGGTTCATTTTCTCTGTCCAGGTGGAGAGGCACACAGGCTGTCCCTGCACACTCCTCTAAACATGTACGTACCTGATGTGCCCAGAACACATCCCGGGCTCGCGCACACACCTATGTGCACACACATGCACAGCTAAGCAGTTGTTCGAGGGGAGGTTATGTGGAGGAGCTGCCCCATGGCTGAGACCCAAGCCACTCCACTCCCGATACACCTGCCTACCACTTGATGATCTTGAGATCTTAGACCTTTGACTAAGTCTCGTACCAAAGTGTGAAGCGTGAAAGACATAGAGGAGTGATGAGGGCCGTGTGTGTGTGTGTTACTGGGGATGGGACCCAGGGGCATTCTACCTGTGAGCTATACCCCCAGACCTATTTATTCTTTTATTTTTAAACAGGGTTTCACTCAGTCGCAGATGGACTCACTGAGTTGCTGAGGCTGGCCTCAAACCTGCGATTCCTCCTGTCTCAGCCTCCCAAGTACTGGGATTACAAGTGTGTAACACTATGCTGGCAGGGCTAACTTCTTAAGGCTTTGCTGAGAGGGACCACAAGAGGAGGGCTTGGTAGAATCAGACCTCGCTTTCTTTCTTTACTCGGCCCCAAGTCTGACCTGGTCAGAGCCTTAGCAGGTGTCCTGACCTAATGGCAATGGCGGTGGTGCCTTCTTCCTGTGGTGTCTGCTCTTTTCCAGGGCCATTAAATAATGCTGCTGTGGTCAGGTCCCTGTCCAATGCCAGGCACGCCACTGCACAGGTACCTCACCCAGGCCCAACCAGCAGCACCACAAGGACGACCTTAGCTCCCTTTCACACACAGGGAAACTGAGGCTTGTGATTTGCCTAAGACCACAAAGAGAGCCTGTGGCAGGGCTTCTGGCCTTCACTCTTGCTGACTCCTTGGCACGGGGAGGCCGAGCCACTCTGAGCAGGGTCAGGTCAGGAGCTGTCTGCACAGAGGCCGATTGGATCTCAGGTCTGCTCAGGGGGTGAAAATGACTAACTTCAGAGGCCACTGGGCACAGGTGGTGGCCCCAGGCTGGCAGGGGAGGCCAGAGCCAGGACAGGACATCCTGATGAAGAATGCTGTACCTCTGACGCTTGGGGAGCCAGCCATGCCCCAGGGCTTGGGGTAAGTCAGTGAATGGGGGGACAGTCTCTCAAAACCCTCCTGTTCCACCTGACCTGCCCACCCTAGGGGAGGGCTGTGCCTGAGGAGACACAACTCCCTTATATTGGGAATCCTGGGCCCCTAACCCTCATAAGCCCATGATCTATATTGGGGGATATGGGTTACCACCCTTAAGTTAGGCCCCTGGTAGTGGCACAGTTAAGGCACCTCGCTGCCCAAGAGCCTCTGGGGACCCATCATATTACTCTTCAGGGGCAGGAGGCTGCTGTCGAAATGGCCCGTATTCTGCTCTTGAAGGATCCCCCGCCCCCACAGGCCCCTCAGCACCTGCTCAAATGCACACCAGCTGGCATGCAAGTGTGTCAAAGGCTGTGGTCTGCAGGGCTGGTGGTGGTGTGTGCCTGTAATCCCAGTCCTGGTGGGGGCCAACACAAGAGGATGGCAGGTTTGAGACCAGTGAGCAGTAATTCAGCAATACTATTTCAAAATTAAAAAATAAAACCAGCTGGGCGTGGTGGCGTACGCTTGTAATCCCCGTGCTTGGGAGGCTGAGACAGGAGGATCGCACAGGTTCAAAGCCAGCCTCAGCTACTGAGTGAGGCTCTCAGCAACTTAGTGAGACCCTGTTTCCAAATAAAATATAAAAAAGGTCTGGGAGTATAGCCCAGAGGTAGAAAGCCTTTGGGTTCCACCCCTAGTACCACCAAAAAAATTAAAAAATTAAAAAAAAATCAGTGTGGTGGCACATGCTTGTAATCTTAGTACTTGGGAGGCTGAGACAGGAGGATTGCAGGTTCATAGCCAGTCTCAGCTACTTAGTAAGGCCATCTTCAACTTAGTGAGATCCTGTTTCAAAATAAAGAATAAAAAAACAAGCCAGGCATGTTGGCACATGCTTGTAATCTCAGTACTTGGGAGGCTGAGACAGGAGATCACACAGGTTCAAAGCCAGCCTCAGGTACTTAGGCCCTCAGCAATTTAGTGAGACCCTATTTCCAAAATAAAAATATAAAACAGGTCTGGGAGTGTAGCTCAGAGGTAGAAGGCCTCTGGGTTCTATCCCTAGTACCACAAAAAAAAAAAAAAAAAAGAATAAAAAAAGAATAAAAAACAGAGCAGAGAGTATAGCTCAGAGGTAGAATGCCCACGGGTTGGGTTCCATTTCCAGTTCTGTGAGGGAAAAAGAAAAAAAAGAAAGAAAAAGAAAAAAAAAGCTGAAAAGCTGGGTGTGGTGGTACATACCTGTAATTTTGTAATTTGTTTGTGGGAGGCTGAGAGAAGAGGATTGATGGTTTGAGGCCAGCCCTTGATAACTTAATGAGATCTTGTTTCAAAATAAAAAATAAGCCGGGGGTGGTGGCACACACTTGTAATCCCAGCATTCAGGAGGCCGAGACCGGAAGATCGTGGTTCACGGACAGTCTCAGCTACTTAGCGAGGCCCTTCGCAACTCAGTGAGACCCTATTTCAAAAAGTAAAAAGTCTAGCCGGGCATGGTGGCTCATGCTTGTAATCCCAACGTTTGGAAGGCTAAGACAGGAGGGTCGTGGTTCACAGCCAGCCTCGGCTACTTAGGCTCTTTGCAACTCAGTGAGATCCTGTTTCAAAAGAATTAAAAAATAGAGCTGGGGGTGTAGCTCGGAATTAGAATGCCCCTGGATTCCATCCCCAGTACTGAAAAAAAATAAATAAAAAGTAAAAAACTAAAAAATAGGGCTGGGAGTGTAACTAGTAGGTAGAATGCTCCTGGGTTCCATCACCAGTACTGCACACGCTTGTAATCCCAGCATTTGGGAGGCTGAGACAGGAGGATCGCGGTTCGCGGACAACCTCAACTACTTAGGCCCGCCACAACTTGGACCCTATTTCAAAATAAGGAATAAGCCGGGCATAGTGGTAATCCCCTCACTTGGGATCGTAATCCCCTCACTTGGGAGGCTGAGACAGGAGGATCGCACAAGTTCAAAGCCAGCCTCAGCTACTGAGTGAGGCTCTCAGCAGCTTTGTGAGACCCTGTTTCCAAATAAAGTATAAAATAGGTCTGTGAGTATAGCCTGGAGGTAGAAAAGCCCCTGGGTTCCTCCCCCAGTACCACCAAAGAAAATAAATAAACAAAATAAAGAATAAAAAATAAGGCAAGGGTGTAGCTTGGAGGTCAAATGCCCCTGGGTTTCATCCCCAGACCCGCAAAAAATAAAATAAAATAAAATAAAATGGGTCTGGAGATGTAGCTCAAAAGTAGAACACTCCTGCATCTAATCTCCAGTATCAAAAAATAAAAAATAAAAAGGATTGTAGGCTGGGAAGGGGGGGGGGCGCACGCTTGTAATCCCAGTGCTTGAGAGGCTGAGACAGGAGGATCGCAGAGGTTTGAAGCCAGCCTCAGCTACTTAGTGAGGCTCTCAGCAACTTAGTGAGACCCTGTTTCCAAATAAAGTATAAAATAGGTCTGGGAGTATAGCCCGGAGGTAGAAAGCCCCTGGGTCCCACCCCCAGTACCACCACAACAAAAAAGGACTGGTGTGTAGCTCAGTAGAACACCCTGGGCTCAATCCCCAGCACCACAAACAAAGGTCCGTTTGCTGGAACGTGTATGCTATTGCTGGGGACACCCCTCCATATGACAACAGTACTGAATGTCCCCCTTTCCAGTGTCTTTGAAGCATAAGATGTGATGACCTCCTCAGACTGCCTGGACCATGTGGGCATGTCCAGGAGGGTCTGTGTAGAAACCCTTCTCCTTTTTGTTTTGGGTACTAGAACTAGGAACCCAGGTGTTCTATCGCCAAGCTACACCCTAAGCCCTTTTTATTTTGTATTTTGAAATAGGGTCTAAGTTGCTGCGGCTGGCTTTGAACCTGCCATCCTCCTGTCTCAGCCTTCCAAGTACTGAGATCACAGGTATGCACCACCATGCCCAGCTTCAAAGGTCTTTTGGCTGGGAGGACAAGGGAGAGGAACGGTGCAAGCCAGGAAGGGGTCCACAGGGCCTGCACCTTCTCTTTGGCCTGTATAGGGGTTGGGACCTTCCCCACGTGCAGGCCCTGTGGAGGGTGAGTGAGGGCTTTATGCAGGCAGAGCCCCAGGGGGTTTGGAGAAAGCCAACCATGTAGACACCTGGACCCAAGAGGAAAAATGACAGTGTCTCCAAAGCTAGGCTGCCCTGCCCCATTCTGAAACCACAGGGCTGGGTTCCTCCCCTCCAGGAGCCTAGAGGACAGGGAGGAAAATGGCAGAGCTGTGGCTACTTGGTGCCCATGCCTGTGACCAGTCTGCAGTTCAGCCTCCATCTCAGAGCACTTATCTCGAGTACCCACCGGCCTCCAGGACCCAAATACCCTGAGTAGAGCTCACCCCACTCCTGGTAAAGATCTTATTCTCTAGCTGGGCATGGTGGTACACTCTTGTAATCCCAGCAATCGGGAGGCTGAGACCTGGAGGATCGCGGTTCGCAGACAGCCTCAGCTACTTAGTGAGGCCCTCTGCAACTCAGTGAGACCTGGTTTCAAAATAATAAAAAATAGGGCATGGGGTGTAGCTCGGAGGTCAAATGCCCCTGGGTTTCATCCCCAGACCCGCAAAAAAAAAAAAAAAAAAAAAATCTTATTCTCTAAGAACGGAAGCCCATACCTCAGCTTGCTCCCCTTCCTCAGGCTCTTTCTACCCTGCTCCAGAGGCCCAGGCCCTGGTGCGGCTGCTTCAGGTGCAGCGCCCTGGCATAGGGCACCTCGACTGCTCAGTGGCTTCAGACCCACGTGCAAGTCCTGGTCCTAACCTTGGGCGAGTCCCTCCACCAATCTGGCCTCAATTTTTCCTATTATAAAATAGGGATGATAGTATCTAACTTGAGATTGTTATTCCATAACAGGAAAATATAGAACCTATGAAGCCTGCTTGAAGTCAGGTTAGAATGACTGGCTGCAGCCTGGGGTACTGACCTGCCTGGCTTGCTACCGCCGCCATACATGGCTCCCACGTTCACGCCTTTAGTCCCTACACACGTTGACCTGCTCTTCACCCTTACTTCTAGGCTCTCAATGCCATCTTTCCTCAAAGTGCCATTACCTAAAGGTGTGGGTGCTGGGAGCGGCACCAGCATCACGTCAGAGGCCAGGACCAAAGTCTGTAACTTTAACCACTTCCCAGGGACTTCTGATGCAGGTGGCTATGGACCACACACGGGGGAACCGCTCCCATTCTCATCCGAGAACCTCAGTGATCATGAATGTGGAGGAAGTGCAGTGCTGGTTACAAAGAAACAGGCTTGATTCTAAGCATTTTCCAAATATGACTATAAACTTTTTTTTTTTTTTTTTTGCAGTACTGGGGATGGAACCCAGGGGCAATCTACCTCTGAGCTATACCCCAGCCCTATTTTTTAAATTATTTTGAAACAGGGTCTCACTGAGTTGCAAAGGGCCTAAGTGGCTGAGGAGGCTGTCTACGAACCACAATCCTCCGGTCTCAGCCTCCCAAATGCTGGGATTACAAAGTGTGTCCCACCACACCTAGCGACTATAAACCTCTTAAAATGAGAATAACCATTAACACATCACAAACCAGTGTTCTGGGAAATGCTAATAAAGTTTTCCCTTTATTTTGGTGCTGAGGATGGAACCCAGGCTTGGCACATGCTAAACATGTGCCCTTCCACTGAGTTATACCTCCAAGCCATTGTTTTTGGGGTGTGATTTTTAAAAGTTAAACAGACTGGAACCTAGGAGTCAGCAGCCAGCTGTGACTATGTAGGTCCCACCCGGCCGGCTCTGACCCTCCCTCTTTTCCGTTAGTCCCCCACACCCTAACACCGTCCTCTGAACTGGTGGCTCTCCTGGGGTTACCCCATGTCCTGCAGGAGGAACCCTGGGGGTTGATGTGAAGTTAGGATAGTGTGTTTGGCTGGGGTGGACAGGAAATGAGGGGGTAGCAGTTTGTCTGGGGTGAAGGCGAAAGGTCTGACCATTACCCCTCCCCAGATGGGTCACCCAGAGCGATGAGCAGCAGCCAGGTGCAGCTGGGGCTGGTCAGTGGCAGAACATTTTGTCCTGCCTTTTTTTCTCAGGCTCAAAACAGGCACAGCTGTCAACTGATATGCTCGGAGGGGTGTCCCTTACCAGGAGGAAAATGAATCTATTGCTTTATAAAAAAAAGTCTGATAAAAACCTAAGAGAAAAACAACAAAAGACCTAAAAATTAGCCCACCCTTTAAGCACCCAGACATGTTTCTGGGGGCAGTGACGTTGGGCAGGTTGGCGAGCCAGTCTCCCCATGTAAACAGCTCCAGGGCCCTGGCACCGCCTGCCAGCAGAGGGCGCTGTGGCCCTGGACAAGCTCCGGCCATGACCAGGCTGGCTCCTGTGGCCACCCGGCTGGCAAGTGCCAGGCTGCCTCCTGTCAGGGGAAACAGGGCAGAACTTAGATCCCAACCCCATCTCACACGCATCACGTATACACAGTCCCCACACACCCTCCTAGCAATTCACTTCCCTGCACAGGCCTGGACCTCCACATGTCAGCCACAGCCTTACTTCCTCCCCACAGAGACAGCTGTGTGTGGGGTGCCCTGTGGTACCCTTTAATTCCATTCAGGTCGCAGACTGGACCAGAGGGTGGCAGTAGAAACGTGCTCCCCCTGCACAGAGGGAGGAGGTGGGGGACAACTGTCAGCCTCGCCGCGGCGCCTGAGGCTGTGTGTGACCATCCTGCCCCGGGCCATGCACCGGGGGCTTCTCCACAGGCCTCAAACGAGAGGACAGGCCATGGGGGCTGGGATTACAAAGGGTTAGCACCAACAACAGGAAGCGGGTCCTTCCTTCCTCAGGCAGCCGCAGTCTGGGGGTGGGGGGAGAGGGGCCAGACGAGGGGTGCAGACAGTGCAAGCCTTTGTCCTCAGCAGGCGTGGTCAGTGGGCATGCAGCCAAGGGGCAGGTGGTGGGTAGTGCATGGCAGGCCCCTCTGCTTTGGCAAGAGGCAGAATCCAGACCCTTGAGGGAGAGAGCCCGCGTGCTGGGGTGCCCTCAACTCCTCCTGCAGGCACCATGGAAACTCAAGGCCCCAGCAGCCCTGGGGGTGGCAGAGCAAAGCCAGGGCCTCCCTGCCTCTGGTGGCAGGAAAAATCGCCCATCCCGGGCCCTCCCTTGTGTCCTTCCATTGCAGAACTCAGAGGCAGGGCCAGGCCCTGGCTGGGAGTGTGGGTGGACTCCAATGTGGAGAAGATCCTGGGGCATCTTGTGGGTGGGGAGGAGGGCGTCGGTCAGTCACTGGAGCACAGGCAGGAGGCCGTGGTTCCAGGTGGGGAGGCTACACGAAAGCCTCCCTGTTGGACGAGCCATTGATTTTGAGGAAGAGCTTGTCATCTTCCCGCTTCTGCTGCAGCCGCCTCTCCAGCTGGCGCCGGTAGCAGATCAGGTAGAGGGGCAGGCAGAAGCCCAGCATGCTCATGACGAGCAGCCCCACGTTCACCTGTGGGGGACAACCGTCACAGGGAGCAGGGCCACCCAGTGCCCTCCCTCACACTCAGGTCTGGAGACAGGAGAGGAAAATGGAGACAGCAGGGTTCAAGGGCCTCAGGGCCTGACATACCACAGTCCAGCAACTGAACTCCCTGGGTCTTCAAGGGCCACTGGCAGCCCTTGGGGCCTCCTCCTCATCCTCCTCAGACCTACTGATCCGGACCTCAGGCTGGTACAACTCAGGCACCTGATTGGGAATCTAGACTCTTGGAAAGGGGCACTGGGACAAGAACTTTCTCCTATTTGTCCTGAAATCAGCTCCAGAGAGGCTGTGTGTGTGTGTGTGTGTGTGTGTGTGTGTATGTGGGGGTAACTGAGGATTATCCAGGGGCATTTTTTTTTTTACCCCAGAACTTTTTTACTTTTTGTTTTGAAACAGGGTCTTGCTAGGTTGCTGAAGTTGGTCTTGAACCTGTGATCCTTCTGTTTCAGCCTCCCCAATACTGGGATTGCAGCTGTGTGCCACTATCCCCAACCATTCCCTCCTTCTCTCTTTCTGGTACTAGAGATTGAACCCAAGGGTTCCTACCTCTGAGCTACACTCCCAGGCCTTTTTATTTTTATTTTGAAACACAGTCTCACTATGCTGAGACTGGCCTCAAACCTGTGATTCTCCTGACTCAGCCTCCCAAATACTGGGATTGCAGGCACGCACCACCGTGCCTGGCTCCAGCAAGGCCATTCTCCTCCTTCCTTCTTCCACCATTCATAAGGGGGACCC